>NW_027525147.1:0-23312 GCF_052094955.1 Ictidomys tridecemlineatus
AATCACTTTCATGGAAAGGGCCTGCCAAGCTTCCAAAAAACTACGAGTTTCCTGAAATCTCAGCACACACTTTTTCACCCAATCTTGATGAAACTTTCAGGTAATGATCAGTACACCAATCCCACTTGGGTCGACCAATTTCGTTCTTCTAGATTAAACCGTTCGTTGGCAGTAACCGGTTTCATTTTGAGGTTTCACTCTGTTTTCTCCTATAGGGATACATGTATTTGGAACTCTAAATCAAACACGGTTTGTGCTAGCTCTTTGAAACTTGACACAATAAAGCAGTTTCAAGTTCTATCTCTATGGTTTGTTTGCTGTGGATGTAGCCCTAAGCAGAGACTGGCGAGAATCACTTTCATGGAAAGGGCCTGCCAAGCTTCCAAAAAACTACGAGTTGCCTGAAATCTCAGCACACACTTTTTCACCCAATCTTGATGAAACTTTCAGGGAATGATCAGTACACCAATCCCACTTCGCTCGCCACATTTCGTTCTTCTAGGTGAAACCGTTCGTTGGCAGTAACCGGTTTCATTTTGAGGTTTCACTCTGTTTTCTCCTATAGGGATACATGTATTTGGAACTCTAAATCAAACACGGTTTGTGCTAGCTCTTTGAAACTTGACACAATAAAGCAGTTTCAAGTTCTATCTCTATGGTTTGTTTGCTGTTGATGTAGCCCTAAGCAGAGACTGGCGAGAATCACTTTCATGGATAGGGCCTGCAGAGCTTCCAAAAAACTACGAGTTTCCTGAGATCTCACCACACACTTTTTCACCCAATCTTGATGAAACTTTCAGGTAATGATCAGTACACCAATCCCACTTGGCTCGCCGAATTTTGTTCTTCTAGATTAAACCGTTTGTTGGCAGTAACTGGTTTCATTTTGAGGTTTCACTCTGTTGTCTCCTATAGGGATACATGTATTTGGAACTCTAAATCAAACACGGTTTGTGCTAGCTCTTTGAAACTTGACACAATAAAGCAGTTTCAAGTTCTATCTCTATGGTTTGTTTGCTGTTGATGTAGCCCTAAGCAGAGACTGGCGAGAATCACTTTCATGGAAAGGGCCTGCCAAGCTTCCAAAAAACTACGAGTTGCCTGAAATCTCAGCACACACTTTTTCACCCAATGTGATGAAACTTTCAGGTAATGATCAGTACACCAATCCAACTTGGCTCGCCAAATTTTGTTCTTCTTGGTTAAACCGTTCATTGGCAGTAACCGGTTTCATTTTGAGGTTTCACTCTGTTTTCTCCTATAGGGATACATGTATTTGGAACTCTAAATCAAACACGGTTTGTGCTAGCTCTTTGAAACTTGACACAATAAAGCAGTTTCAAGTTCTATCTCTATGGTTTGTTTGCTGTTGATGTAGCCCTAAGCAGAGACTGGCGAGAATCACTTTCATGGAAAGGGCCTGCAGAGCTTCCAAAAAACTACGAGTTTCCTGAGATATCAGCACACACTTTTTCACCCAATCTTGATGAAGCTTTCAGGTAATGATCAGTACACCAATCCCACTAAGCTCGCCAAATTTCGGTCTTCTAGGTTAAACCGTTCGTTGGCAGTAACCGGTTTCATTTTGAGGTTTCACTCTGTTTTCTCCTATAGGGATACATGTATTTGGAACTCTAAATCAAACACGGTTTGTGCTAGCTCTTTGAAACTTGACACAATAAAGCAGTTTCAAGTTCTATCTTTATGGTTTTTTTGCTGTTGATGTAGCCCTAAGCAGAGACTGGCGAGAATCACTTTCATGGAAAGGGCCTGCCAAGCTTCCAAAAAACTATGAGTTGCCTGAAATCTCAGCACACACTTTTTCACCCAATGTGATGTAACTTTCAGGTAATGATCAGTACACCAATCCAACTTGGCTCGCCAAATGTCGTTCTTCTAGGTTAAACTGTTCATTGGCAGTAACCGGTTTCATTTTGAGGTTTCACTCTGTTTTCTCCTATAGGGATACATGTATTTGGAACTCTAAATCAAACACGGTTTGTGCTAGCTCTTTGAAACTTGACACAATAAAGCAGTTTCAAGTTCTATCTCTATGGTTTGTTTGCTGTTGATGTAGCCCTAAGCAGAGACTGGCGAGAATCACTTTCATGGAAAGGGCCTGCCAAGCTTCCAAAAAACTACGAGTTGCCTGAAATCTCAGCACACACTTTTTCACCCAATGTGATGAAACTTTCAGGTAATGATCAGTACACCAATCCAACCTGGCTCGCCAAATTTTGTTCTTCTTGGTTAAACCGTTCATTGGCAGTAACCGGTTTCATTTTGAGGTTTCACTCTGTTTTCTCCTATAGGGATACATGTATTTGGAACTCTAAATCAAACACGGTTTGTGGTAGCTCTTTGAAACTTGACACAATAAAGCAGTTTCAAGTTCTATCTCTATGGTTTGTTTGCTGTTGATGTAGCCCTAAGCAGAGACTGGCGAGAATCACTTTCATGGAAAGGGCCTGCAGAGCTTCCAAAAAACTACGAGTTTCCTGAGATATCAGCACACACTTTTTCACCCAATCTTGATGAAGCTTTCAGGTAATGATCAGTACACCAATCCCACTTCGCTCGCCAAATTTCGTTCTTCTAGGTTAAACCGTTCGTTGGCAGTAACCGGTTTCATTTTGAGGTTTCACTCTGTTTTCTCCTATAGGGATACATGTATTTGGAACTCTAAATCAAACACGGTTTGTGCTAGCTCTTTGAAACTTGACACAATAAAGCAGTTTCAAGTTCTATCTTTATGGTTTTTTTGCTGTTGATGTAGCCCTAAGCAGAGACTGGCGAGAATCACTTTCATGGAAAGGGCCTGCCAAGCTTCCAAAAAACTATGAGTTGCCTGAAATCTCAGCACACACTTTTTCACCCAATGTGATGTACCTTTCAGGTAATGATCAGTACACCAATCCAACTTGGCTCACCAAATGTCGTTCTTCTAGGTTAAACCGTTCGTTGGCAGTAACCGGTTTCATTTTGAGGTTTCACTCTGTTTTCTCCTATAGGGATACATGTATTTGGAACTCCAAATCAAACACGGTTTGTGTTAGCTCTTTGAAACTTGACACAATAAAGCAGTTTCGAGTTCTATCTCTATGGTTTGTTTGCTGTGGATGTAGCCCTAAGCAGAGACTGGCGAAAATCACTTTCATGGAAAGGGCCTGCCAAGCTTCCAAAAAACTACGAATTGCCTGAAATCTCAGCACACACTTTTTCACCCAATCTTGATGAAACTTTCAGGTAATGATCAGTACACCAATCCCACTTGGCTCGCCAAATTTCGTTCTTCTAGGTTAAACCGTTCGTTGGCAGTAACCGGTTTCATTTTGAGGTTTCAATCTGTTTTCTCCTATAGGGATACATGTATTTGGAACTCTAAATCAAACACGGTTTGTGCTAGCTCTTTGAAACTTGACACAATAAAGCAGTTTCAAGTTCTATCTCTATGGTTTGTTTGCTGTGGATGTAGCCCTAAGCAGAGACTGGCGAGAATCACTTTCATGGAAAGGGACTGCCAAGCTTCCAAAAAACTATGAGTTTCCTGAAATCTCAGCACACACTTTTTCACCCAATCTTGATGAAACTTTCAGGGAATGATCAGTACACCAATCCCACTTGGCTCGACAAATTTCCTTCTTCTAGGTTAAACCGTTCGTTGGCAGTAACCGGTTTCATTTTGAGGTTTCACTCTGTTTTCTCCTATAGGGATACATGTATTTGGAACTCTAAATCAAACACGGTTTGTGCTAGCTCTTTGAAACTTGACACAATAAAGCAGTTTCAAGTTCTATCTCCATGGTTTGTTTCCTGTTGATGGAGCCCTAAGCAGAGACTGGCGAGAATCACTTTCACGGAAAGGGCCTGCCAAGCTTCCAAAAAACTACGAGTTGCCTGAAATCTCAGCACACACTTTTTCACCCAATCTTGATGAAACTTTCAGGTAATGATCAGTACACCAATCCCACTTGGCTCGCCAAATTTCGTTCTTCTAGGTTAAACCGTTCGTTGGCAGTAACCGGTTTCATTTTGAGGTTTCACTCTGTTTTCTCCTATAGGGATACATGTATTTGGAACTCTAAATCAAACACGGTTTGTGCTAGCTCTTTGAAACTTGACACAATAAAGCAGTTTCAAGTTTCTATCTCTATGGTTTGTTTGCTGTGGATGTAGCCCTAAGCAGAGACTGGCGAGAATCACTTTCATGGAAAGGGCCTGCCAAGCTTCCAAAAAACTACGAGTTGCCTGAAATCTCAGCACACACTTTTTCACCCAATCTTGATGAAACTTTCAGGTAATGATCAGTACACCAATCCCACTTGGCTCGCCAAATTTCGTTCTTCTAGGTTAAACCGTTCGTTGGCAGTAACCGGTTTCCTTTTGAGGTTTCACTCTGTTTTCTCCTATAGGGATACATGTATTTGGAACTCTAAATCAAACACGGTTTGTGCTAGCTCTTTGAAACTTGACACTATAAAGCAGTTTCAAGTTCTATCTCTATGGTTTGTTTGCTGTTGATGTAGCCCTAAGCAGAGACTGGCGAGAATCACTTTCATGGAAAGGGCCTGCAAAGCTTCCAAAAATCTACGAGTTGCCTGAAATCTCAGCACACACTTTTTCACCCAATCTTGATGAAACTTTCAGGTAATGATCAGTACACATATCCCACTTGGCTCGCCAAATTTCGTTCTTCTAGGTTAAACCGTTCGTTGGCAGTAACCGGTTTCATTTTGAGGTTTCACTCTGTTTTCTCCTATAGGGATACATGTATTTGGAACTCTAAATCAAACACGGTTTGTGCTAGCTCTTTGAAACTTGACACAATAAAGCAGTTTCAAGTTCTATCTCTATGGTTTGTTTGCTGTTGATGTAGCCCTAAGCAGAGACTGGCGAGAATCACTTTCATGGAAAGGGCCTGCCAGGCTTCCAAAAAACTACGAGTTGCCTGAAATCTCAGCACACACTTTTTCACCCAATCTTGATGAAACTTTCAGGTAATGATCAGTACACCAATCCCACTTGGCTCGCCAAATTTCGTTCTTCTAGGTTAAACCGTTCGTTGGCAGTAACTGGTTTCATTTTGAGGTTTCACTCTGTTTTCTCCTATAGGGATACATGTATTTGGAACTCTAAATCAGACACGGTTTGTGCTAGCTCTTTGAAACTTGACACACTAAAGCAGTTTCAATTTCTATCTCTATGGTTTGTTTGCTGTTGATGTAGCCCTAAGCAGAGACTGGCGAGAATCACTTTCATGGAAAGGGCCTGCCAACTTCCAAAAAACTACGAGTTTCCTGAAATCTCAGCAAACACTTTGTCACCCAATCTTGATGAAACTTTCAGGTAATGATCAGTACACCAATTCCACTTCGCTCGCCAAATTTCGTTCCTCTAGGTTAAACTGTTCGTTGGCAGTAACCGGTTTCATTTTGAGGTTTCACTCTGTTTTCTCCTATAGGGATACATGTATTTGGAACTCTAAATCCAACACGGTTTGTGCTAGCTCTTTGAAACTTGACACAATAAAGCAGTTTCAAGTTCTATCTCTATGGTTTGTTTGCTGTTGATGTAGCCCTAAGCAGAGAATGGCGAGAATCACTTTCATGGAAAGGGCCTGCCAAGCTTCCAAAAAACTACGAGTTGCCTGAAATCTCAGCACACACTTTTTCACCCAATCTTGATGAAACTTTCAGGTAATGATCAGTACACCAATCCCACTTGGCTCGCCAAATTTCGTTCTTCTAGGTTAAACCGTTCGTTGGCAGTAACCGGTTTCATTTTGAGGTTTCACTCTGTTTTCTCCTATAGGGATACATGTATTTGGAACTCTAAATCAAACACGGTTTGTGCTAGCTCTTTGAAACTTGACACAATAAAGCAGTTTCAAGTTCTATCTCTATGGTTTGTTTGCTGTTGATGTAGCCCTAAGCAGAGACTGGCGAGAATCACTTTCATGGAAAGGGCCTGCCAAGCTTCCAAAAAACTACGAGTTGCCTGAAATTTCAGCACACACTTTTTCACCCAATCTTGATAATACTTTCAGGTAATGATCAGTACACCAATCTTACTTGGATCGCCAAATTTTGTTCTTCTAGGTTAAACCGTTCGTTCGCAGTAACCGGTTTCATTTTTGGTTTCACTCTGTTTTCTCCTATAGGGATACATGTATTTGGAACTCTAAATCAAACTCGGTTTGTGCTAGTTTTTTAAACTTGACACAATAAAGCAGTTTCAAGTTCCATCTCTATGGTTTGTTTGCTGTTGATGTAGCCCTAAGCAGAGACTTGCGAGAATCACTTTCATGGAAAGGGCCTGCCAAGCTTCCAAAAAACTACGAGTTGCCTGAAATCTCAGCACACACTTTTTCACCCAATCTTGATGAAACTTTCAGGTAATGATCAGTACACCAATCCCACTTGGCTCGCCAAATTTCGTTCTTCTAGGTTAAACCGTTCATTGGCAGTAACCGGTTCATTTTGAGGTTTCACTCTGTTTTCTCCTATAGGGATACATGTATTTGGAACTCTAAATCAAACACGGTTTGTGCTAGCTCTTTGAAACCTGACACAATAAAGCAATTTCAAGTTCTATCTCTATGGTTTGTTTGCTGTTGATGTAGCCCTAACCAGAGACTGGCGAGAATCACTTTCATGGAAAGGGCCTGCCAAGCTTCCTAAAAACTACGAGTTGCCTGAAATCTCAGCACACACTTTTTCACCCAATCTTGATGAAACTTTCAGGTAATGATCAGTACACCAATTCCACTTGGCTCGCCAAATTTAGTTCATCAAGGTTAAACTGTTCGTTGGCAGTAACCGGTTTCATTTTGAGGTTTCACTCTGTTTTCTCCTATAGGGATACATGTATTTGGAACTCTAAATCAAACACGGTTTGTGCTAGCTCTTTGAAACTTGACACAATAAAGCAGTTTCAAGTTCTATCTCTATGATTTGTTTGCTGTTGATGTAGCCCTAAGCAGAGACTGGCAAGAATCACTTTCATGGAAAGGGCCTGCCAAGCTTCCAAAAAACTACGAGTTGCCTGAAATCTCAGCACACACTTTTTCACCCAATCTTGATGAAACGTTCAGGTAATGATCAGTACACCAATCCCACTTGGCTCGCCATATTTCGTTCTTCTAGGTTAAACCGTTCGTTGGCAGTAACCGGTTTCATTTTGAGGTTTCACTCTGTTTTCTCCTATAGGGATACATGTATTTGGAACTCTAAATCAAACACGGTTTGTGCTAGCTCTTTGAAACTTGACACAATAAAGCAGTTTCAAGTTCTATCTCTATGGTTTGTTTGCTGTTGATGTAGCCCTAAGCAGAGACTGGCGAGAATCACTTTCATGGAAAGGGCCTGCCAAGCTTCCTAAAAACTACGAGTTGCCTGAAATCTCAGCACACACTTTTTCACCCAATCTTGATGAAACTTTCAGGTAATGATCAGTACACCAATCCCACTTGGCTCGCCAAATTTAGTTCCTCTAGGTTAAACTGTTCGTTGGCAGTAACCGGTTTCATTTTGAGGTTTCACTCTGTTTTCTCCTATAGGGATACATGTATTTGGAAATCTAAATCAAACACGGTTTGTGCTAGCTCTTTGAAACTTGACACAATAAAGCAGTTTCAAGTTCTATCTCTATGGTTTGTTTGCTGTTGATGTAGCCCTAAGCAGAGACTGGCGAGAATCACTTTCATGGAAAGGGCCTGCCAAGCTTCCAAAAAACTACGAGTTGCCTGAAATCTCAGCACACACTTTTTCACCCAATCTTGATGAAACTTTCAGGTAATGATCAGTACACCAATCACACTTGGCTCGCCAAATTTCGTTGTTCTAGGTTAAACCGTTCGTTGGCAGTAACCGGTTTCATTTTGAGGTTTCACTCTGTTTTCTCCTATAGGGATACATGTATTTGGAACTCTAAATCAAACACGGTTTGTGCTAGCTCTGTGAAACTTGACACAATAAAGCAGTTTCAAGTTCTATCTCTATGGTTTGTTTGCTGTTGATGTAGCCCTAAGCAGAGACTGGCGAGAATCACTTTCATGGAAAGGGCCTGCCAAGCTTCCTAAAAACTATGAGTTGCCTGAAATGTCAGCACACACTTTTTCACCCAATCTTGATGAAACTTTCAGGTAATGATCAGTACACCAATCCCACTTGGCTCGCCAAATTTCGTTCTTCTAGGTTAAACCGTTCGTTGGCAGTAACCGGTTTCATTTTGAGGTTTCACTCTGTTTTCTCCTATAGGGATACATGTATTTGGAACTCTAAATCAAACACGGTTTGTGCTAGCTCTTTGAAACTTGACACAATAAAGCAGTTTCAAGTTCTATCTCTATGGTTTGTTTGCTGTTGATGTAGCCCTAAGCAGAGACTGGCGAGAATCACTTTCATGGAAAGGGCCTGCCAAGCTTCCAAAAAACTACGAGTTGCCTGATATCTCAGCACACACTTTTTCACCCAATCTTGATGAAACTTTCAGGTAATGATCAGTACACCAATCCCACGTGGCTCGCCAAATTTCGTTCTTCTAGGTTAAACCGTTCGTTGGCAGTAACCGGTTTCATTTTGAGATTTCACTCTGTTTTCTCCTATAGGGATACATGTATTTGGAACTCTAAATCAAACACGGTTTGTGCTAGCTCTTTGAAACTTGACACACTAAAGCAGTTTCAATTTCTATCTCTATGGTTTGTTTGCTGTTGATGTAGCCCTAAGCAGAGACTGGCGAGAATCACTTTCATGGAAAGGGCCTGCCAACTTCCAAAAAACTACGAGTTTCCTGAAATCTCAGCAAACACTTTGTCACCCAATCTTGATGAAACTTTCAGGTAATGATCAGTACACCAATCCCACGTGGCTCGCCAAATTTCGTTCTTCTAGGTTAAACCATTCGTTGGCAGTAACCGGTTTCATTTTGAGGTTTCACTCTGTTTTCTCCTATAGAAATACATGTATTTGGAACTCTAAATCAAACACGGTTTGTGCTAGCTCTTTGAAACTTGACACAATAAAGCAGTTTCAAGTTCTATCTCTATGGTTTGTTTTCTGTTGATGTAGCCCTAAGCAGAGACTGGCGAGAATCACTTTCATGGAAAGGGCCAGCCAAGCTTCCAAAAAACTACGAGTTGCCTGAAATCTCAGCACACACTTTTTCACCCAATCTTGATGAAACGTTCAGGTAATGATCAGTACACCAATCCCACTTGGCTCGCCAAATTTCGTTCTTCTAGGTTAAACCGTTCGTTGGCAGTAACCGGTTTCATTTTGAGGTTTCACTCTGTTTTCTCCTATAGGGATACATGTATTTGGAACTCTAAATCAAACACGGTTTGTGCTAGCTCTTTGAAACCTGACACAATAAAGCAATTTCAAGTTCTATCTCTATGGTTTGTTTGCTGTTGATGTAGCCCTAACCAGAGACTGGCGAGAATCACTTTCATGGAAAGGGCCTGCCAAGCTTCCTAAAAACTACGAGTTGCCTGAAATCTCAGCACACACTTTTTCACCCAATCTTGATGAAACTTTCAGGTAATGATCAGTACACCAATTCCACTTGGCTCGCCAAATTTCGTTCCTCTAGGTTAAACCGTTCGTTGGCAGTAACCGGTTTCATTTTGAGGTTTCACTCTGTTTTCTCCTATAGGGATACATGTATTTGGAACTCTAAATCAAACACGGTTTGTGCTAGCTCTTTGAAACTTGACACAATAAAGCAGTTTCAAGTTCTATCTCTATGGTTTGTTTGCTGTTGATGTAGCCCTAAGCAGAGACTGGCGAGAATCACTTTCATGGAAAGGGCCTGCCAAGCTTCCAAAAAACTACGAGTTGCCTGAAATCTCAGCACACACTTTTTCACCCAATCTTGATGAAACTTTCAGGTAATGATCAGTACACCAATCCCACTTGGCTCGCCAAATTTCGTTCTTCTAGGTTAAACCGTTCGTTGGCAGTAACCGGTTTCATTTTGAGGTTTCACTCTGTTTTCTCCTATAGGGATACATGTATTTGGAACTCTAAATCAAACACGGTTTGTGCTAGCTCTTTGAAACTTGACACAATAAAGCAGTTTCAAGTTCTATCTCTATGGTTTGTTTGCTGTTGATGTAGCCCTAAGCAGAGACTGGCGAGAATCACTTTCATGGAAAGGGCCTGCCAAGCTTCCAAAAAACTACGAGTTGCCTGAAATCTCAGCACACACTTTTTCACCCAATCTTGATGAAACTTTCAGGTAATGATCAGTACACCAATCCCACGTGGCTCGCCAAATTTCGTTCTTCTAGGTTAAACCGTTCGTTGGCAGTAACCGGTTTCATTTTGAGGTTTCACTCTGTTTTCTCCTATAGGGATACATGTATTTGGAACTCTAAATCAAACACGGTTTGTGCTAGCTCTTTGAAACTTGACACAATAAAGCAGTTTCAAGTTCTATCTCTATGGTTTGTTTGCTGTTGATGTAGCCCTAAGCAGAGACTGGCGAGAATCACTTTCATGGAAAGGGCCTGCCAAGCTTCCTAAAAACTACGAGTTGCCTGAAATGTCAGCACACACTTTTTCACCCAATCTTGATGAAACTTTCAGGTAATGATCAGTACACCAATCCCACTTGGCTCGCCAAATTTCGTTCTTCTAGGTTAAACCGTTCGTTGGCAGTAACCGGTTTCATTTTGAGGTTTCACTCTGTTTTCTCCTATAGGGATACATGTATTTGGAACTCTAAATCAAACACGGTTTGTGATAGCTCTTTGAAACTTGACACAATAAAGCAGTTTCAAGTTCTATCTCTATGGTTTGTTTGCTGTTGATGTAGCCCTAAGCAGAGACTGGCGAGAATCACTTTCATGGAAAGGGCCTGCCAAGCTTCCAAAAAACTACGAGTTGCCTGAAATCTCAGCACACACTTTTTCACTTAATCTTGATGAAACTTTCAGGTAATGATCAGTACACCAATCGCACTTGGCTCGCCAAATTTCGTTCTTCTAGGTTAAACCGTTCGTTGGCAGTAACCGGTTTCATTTTGAGGTTTCACTCTGTTTTCTCCTATAGGGATACATGTATTTGGAACTCTAAATCAGACACGGTTTGTGCTAGCTCTTTGAAACTTGACACACTAAAGCAGTTTCAATTTCTATCTCTATGGTTTGTTTGCTGTTGATGTAGCCCTAAGCAGAGACTGGCGAGAATCACTTTCATGGAAAGGGCCTGCCAACTTCCAAAAAACTACGAGTTTCCTGAAATCTCAGCAAACACTTTGTCACCCAATCTTGATGAAACTTTCAGGTAATGATCAGTACACCAATTCCACTTGGCTCGCCAAATTTCGTTCCTCTAGGTTAAACTGTTCGTTGGCAGTAACCGGTTTCATTTTGAGGTTTCACTCTGTTTTCTCCTATAGGGATACATGTATTTGGAACTCTAAATCCAACACGGTTTGTGCTAGCTCTTTGAAACTTGACACAATAAAGCAGTTTCAAGTTCTATCTCTATGGTTTGTTTGCTGTTGATGTAGCCCTAAGCAGAGACTGGCGAGAATCACTTTCATGGAAAGGGCCTGCCAAGCTTCCAAAAAACTACGAGTTGCCTGAAATCTCAGCACACACTTTTTCACCCAATCTTGATGAAACTTTCAGGTAATGATCAGTACACCAATCCCACTTGGCTCGCCAAATTTCGTTCTTCTAGGTTAAACCGTTCGTTGGCAGTAACCGGTTTCATTTTGAGGTTTCACTCTGTTTTCTCCTATAGGGATACATGTATTTGGAACTCTAAATCAAACACGGTTTGTGCTAGCTCTTTGAAACTTGACACAATAAAGCAGTTTCAAGTTCTATCTCTATGGTTTGTTTGCTGTTGATGTAGCCCTAAGCAGAGACTGGCGAGAATCACTTTCATGGAAAGGGCCTGCAAAGCTTCCAAAAAACTACGAGTTGCCTGAAATTTCAGCACACACTTTTTCACCCAATCTTGATAATACTTTCAGGTAATGATCAGTACACCAATCTTACTTGGATCGCCAAATTTTGTTCTTCTAGGTTAAACCGTTCGTTCGCAGTAACCGGTTTCATTTTTGGTTTCACTCTGTTTTCTCCTATAGGGATACATGTATTTGGAACTCTAAATCAAACTCGGTTTGTGCTAGTTTTTTAAACTTGACACAATAAAGCAGTTTCAAGTTCCATCTCTATGGTTTGTTTGCTGTTGATGTAGCCCTAAGCAGAGACTTGCGAGAATCACTTTCATGGAAAGGGCCTGCCAAGCTTCCAAAAAACTACGAGTTGCCTGAAATCTCAGCACACACTTTTTCACCCAATCTTGATGAAACTTTCAGGTAATGATCAGTACACCAATCCCACTTGGCTCGCCAAATTTCGTTCTTCTAGGTTAAACCGTTCATTGGCAGTAACCGGTTTCATTTTGAGGTTTCACTCTGTTTTCTCCTATAGGGATACATGTATTTGGAACTCTAAATCAAACACGGTTTGTGCTAGCTCTTTGAAACCTGACACAATAAAGCAATTTCAAGTTCTATCTCTATGGTTTGTTTGCTGTTGATGTAGCCCTAACCAGAGACTGGCGAGAATCACTTTCATGGAAAGGGCCTGCCAAGCTTCCTAAAAACTACGAGTTGCCTGAAATCTCAGCACACACTTTTTCACCCAATCTTGATGAAACTTTCAGGTAATGATCAGTACACCAATTCCACTTGGCTCGCCAAATTTAGTTCCTCAAGGTTAAACTGTTCGTTGGCAGTAACCGGTTTCATTTTGAGGTTTCACTCTGTTTTCTCCTATAGGGATACATGTATTTGGAACTCTAAATCAAACACGGTTTGTGCTAGCTCTTTGAAACTTGACACAATAAAGCAGTTTCAAGTTCTATCTCTATGGTTTGTTTGCTGTTGATGTAGCCCTAAGCAGAGACTGGCGAGAATCACTTTCATGGAAAGGGCCTGCCAAGCTTCCTAAAAACTACGAGTTGCCTGAAATGTCAGCACACACTTTTTCACCCAATCTTGATGAAACTTTCAGGTAATGATCAGTACACCAATCCCACTTGGCTCGCCAAATTTCGTTCTTCTAGGTTAAACCGTTCGTTGGCAGTAACCGGTTTCATTTTGAGGTTTCACTCTGTTTTCTCCTATAGGGATACATGTATTTGGAACTCTAAATCAAACACGGTTTGTGATAGCTCTTTGAAACTTGACACAATAAAGCAGTTTCAAGTTCTATCTCTATGGTTTGTTTGCTGTTGATGTAGCCCTAAGCAGAGACTGGCGAGAATCACTTTCATGGAAAGGGCCTGCCAAGCTTCCAAAAAACTACGAGTTGCCTGAAATCTCAGCACACACTTTTTCACTTAATCTTGATGAAACTTTCAGGTAATGATCAGTACACCAATCGCACTTGGCTCGCCAAATTTCGTTCTTCTAGGTTAAACCGTTCGTTGGCAGTAACCGGTTTCATTTTGAGGTTTCACTCTGTTTTCTCCTATAGGGATACATGTATTTGGAACTCTAAATCAGACACGGTTTGTGCTAGCTCTTTGAAACTTGACACACTAAAGCAGTTTCAATTTCTATCTCTATGGTTTGTTTGCTGTTGATGTAGCCCTAAGCAGAGACTGGCGAGAATCACTTTCATGGAAAGGGCCTGCCAACTTCCAAAAAACTACGAGTTTCCTGAAATCTCAGCAAACACTTTGTCACCCAATCTTGATGAAACTTTCAGGTAATGATCAGTACACCAATTCCACTTGGCTCGCCAAATTTCGTTCCTCTAGGTTAAACTGTTCGTTGGCAGTAACCGGTTTCATTTTGAGGTTTCACTCTGTTTTCTCCTATAGGGATACATGTATTTGGAACTCTAAATCCAACACGGTTTGTGCTAGCTCTTTGAAACTTGACACAATAAAGCAGTTTCAAGTTCTATCTCTATGGTTTGTTTGCTGTTGATGTAGCCCTAAGCAGAGACTGGCGAGAATCACTTTCATGGAAAGGGCCTGCCAAGCTTCCTAAAAACTACGAGTTGCCTGAAATGTCAGCACACACTTTTTCACCCAATCTTGATGAAACTTTCAGGTAATGATCAGTACACCAATCCCACTTGGCTCGCCAAATTTCGTTCTTCTAGGTTAAACCGTTCGTTGGCAGTAACCGGTTTCATTTTGAGGTTTCACTCTGTTTTCTCCTATAGGGATACATGTATTTGGAACTCTAAATCAAACACGGTTTGTGCTAGCTCTTTGAAACCTGACACAATAAAGCAGTTTCAAGTTCTATCTCTATGGTTTGTTTGCTGTTGATGTAGCCCTAAGCAGAGACTGGCGAGAATCACTTTCATGGAAAGGGCCTGCCAAGCTTCCAAAAAACTACGAGTTGCCTGATATCTCAGCACACACTTTTTCACCCAATCTTGATGAAACTTTCAGGTAATGATCAGTACACCAATCCCACGTGGCTCGCCAAATTTCGTTCTTCTAGGTTAAACCGTTCGTTGGCAGTAACCGGTTTCATTTTGAGATTTCACTCTGTTTTCTCCTATAGGGATACATGTATTTGGAACTCTAAATCAAACACGGTTTGTGCTAGCTCTTTGAAACTTGACACACTAAAGCAGTTTCAATTTCTATCTCCATGGTTTGTTTGCTGTTGATGTAGCCCTAAGCAGAGACTGGCGAGAATCACTTTCATGGAAAGGGCCTGCCAACTTCCAAAAAACTACGAGTTTCCTGAAATCTCAGCAAACACTTTGTCACCCAATCTTGATGAAACTTTCAGGTAATGATCAGTACACCAATCCCACGTGGCTCGCCAAATTTCGTTCTTCTAGGTTAAACCATTCGTTGGCAGTAACCGGTTTCATTTTGAGGTTTCACTCTGTTTTCTCCTATAGAAATACATGTATTTGGAACTCTAAATCAAACACGGTTTGTGCTAGCTCTTTGAAACTTGACACAATAAAGCAGTTTCAAGTTCTATCTCTATGGTTTGTTTTCTGTTGATGTAGCCCTAAGCAGAGACTGGCGAGAATCACTTTCATGGAAAGGGCCAGCCAAGCTTCCAAAAAACTACGAGTTGCCTGAAATCTCAGCACACACTTTTTCACCCAATCTTGATGAAACGTTCAGGTAATGATCAGTACACCAATCCCACTTGGCTCGCCAAATTTCGTTCTTCTAGGTTAAACCGTTCGTTGGCAGTAACCGGTTTCATTTTGAGGTTTCACTCTGTTTTCTCCTATAGGGATACATGTATTTGGAACTCTAAATCAAACACGGTTTGTGCTAGCTCTTTGAAACCTGACACAATAAAGCAATTTCAAGTTCTATCTCTATGGTTTGTTTGCTGTTGATGTAGCCCTAACCAGAGACTGGCGAGAATCACTTTCATGGAAAGGGCCTGCCAAGCTTCCTAAAAACTACGAGTTGCCTGAAATCTCAGCACACACTTTTTCACCCAATCTTGATGAAACTTTCAGGTAATGATCAGTACACCAATTCCACTTGGCTCGCCAAATTTCGTTCCTCTAGGTTAAACCGTTCGTTGGCAGTAACCGGTTTCATTTTGAGGTTTCACTCTGTTTTCTCCTATAGGGATACATGTATTTGGAACTCTAAATCAAACACGGTTTGTGCTAGCTCTTTGAAACTTGACACAATAAAGCAGTTTCAAGTTCTATCTCTATGGTTTGTTTGCTGTTGATGTAGCCCTAAGCAGAGACTGGCGAGAATCACTTTCAAGGAAAGGGCCTGCCAAGCTTCCAAAAAACTACGAGTTGCCTGAAATCTCAGCACACACTTTTTCACCCAATCTTGATGAAACTTTCAGGTAATGATCAGTACACCAATCCCACTTGGCTCGACAAATTTCGTTCTTCTAGGTTAAACCGTTCGTTGGCAGTAACCGGTTTCATTTTGAGGTTTCACTCTGTTTTCTCCTATAGGGATACATGTATTTGGAACTCTAAATCAAACACGGTTTGTGCTAGCTCTTTGAAACTTGACACAATAAAGCAGTTTCAAGTTCTATCTCTATGGTTTGTTTGCTGTTGATGTAGCCCTAAGCAGAGACTGGCGAGAATCACTTTCATGGAAAGGGCCTGCCAAGCTTCCTAAAAACTACGAGTTGCCTGAAATGTCAGCACACACTTTTTCACCCAATCTTGATGAAACTTTCAGGTAATGATCAGTACACCAATCCCACTTGGCTCGCCAAATTTCGTTCTTCTAGGTTAAACCGTTCGTTGGCAGTAACCGGTTTCATTTTGAGGTTTCACTCTGTTTTCTCCTATAGGGATACATGTATTTGGAACTCTAAATCAAACACGGTTTGTGCTAGCTCTTTGAAACTTGACACAATAAAGCAGTTTCAAGTTCTATCTCTATGGTTTGTTTGCTGTTGATGTAGCCCTAAGCAGAGACTGGCGAGAATCACTTTCATGGAAAGGGCCTGCCAAGCTTCCAAAAAACTACGAGTTGCCTGAAATCTCAGCACACACTTTTTCACCCAATCTTGATGAAACTTTCAGGTAATGATCAGTACACCAATCGCACTTGGCTCGCCAAATTTCGTTCTTCTAGGTTACACCGTTCGTTAGCAGTAACCGGTTTCATTTTGAGGTTTCACTCTGTTTTCTCCTATAGGGATACATGTATTTGGAACTCTAAATCAGACACGGTTTGTGCTAGCTCTTTGAAACTTGACACACTAAAGCAGTTTCAATTTCTATCTCTATGGTTTGTTTGCTGTTGATGTAGCCCTAAGCAGAGACTGGCGAGAATCACTTTCATGGAAAGGGCCTGCCAACTTCCAAAAAACTACGAGTTTCCTGAAATCTCAGCACACACTTTTTCACCCAATCTTGATGAAACTTTCAGGTAATGATCAGTACACCAATTCCACTTGGCTCGCCAAATTTCGTTCCTCTAGGTTAAACTGTTCGTTGGCAGTAACCGGTTTCATTTTGAGGTTTCACTCTGTTTTCTCCTATAGGGATACATGTATTTGGAACTCTAAATCAAACACGGTTTGTGCTAGCTCTTTGAAACTTGACACAATAAAGCAGTTTCAAGTTCTATCTCTATGGTTTGTTTGCTGTTGATGTAGCCCTAAGCAGAGACTGGCGAGAATCACTTTCATGGAAAGGGCCTGCCAAGCTTCCAAAAAACTACGAGTTGCCTGAAATCTCAGCACACACTTTTTCACCCAATCTTGATGAAACTTTCAGGTAATGATCAGTACACCAATCCCACTTGGCTCGCCAAATTTCGTTCTTCTAGGTTAAACCGTTCGTTGGCAGTAACCGGTTTCATTTTGAGGTTTCACTCTGTTTTCTCCTATAGGGATACATGTATTTGGAACTCTAAATCAAACACGGTTTGTGCTAGCTCTTTGAAACTTGACACAATAAAGCAGTTTCAAGTTCTATCTCTATGGTTTGTTTGCTGTTGATGTAGCCCTAAGCAGAGACTGGCGAGAATCACTTTCATGGAAAGGGCCTGCCAAGCTTCCAAAAAACTACGAGTTGCCTGAAATTTCAGCAAACACTTTTTCACCCAATCTTGATGATACTTTCAGGTAATGATCAGTACACCAATCTTACTTGGATCGCCAAATTTTGTTCTTCTAGGTTAAACCGTTCGTTCGCAGTAACCGGTTTCATTTTTGGTTTCACTCTGTTTTCTCCTATAGGGATACATGTATTTGGAACTCTAAATCAAACACGGTTTGTGCTAGCCTTTTGAAACTTGACACAATAAAGCAGTTTCAAGTTCCATCTCTATGGTTTGTTTGCTGTTGATGTAGCCCTAAGCAGAGACTGGCGAGAATCACTTTCATGGAAAGGGCCTGCCAAGCTTCCAAAAAACTACGAGTTGCCTGAAATCTCAGCACACACTTTTTCACCCAATCTTGATGAAACGTTCAGGTAATGATCAGTACACCAATCCCACTTGGCTCGCCAAATTTCGTTCTTCTAGGTTAAACCGTTCATTGGCAGTAACCGGTTTCATTTTGAGGTTTCACTCTGTTTTCTCCTATAGGGATACATGTATTTGGAACTCTAAATCAAACACGGTTTGTGCTAGCTCTTTGAAACCTGACACAATAAAGCAATTTCAAGTTCTATCTCTATGGTTGGTTTGCTGTTGATGTAGCCCTAACCAGAGACTGGCGAGAATCACTTTCATGGAAAGGGCCTGCCAAGCTTCCTAAAAACTACGAGTTGCCTGAAATCTCAGCACACACTTTTTCACCCAATCTTGATGAAACTTTCAGGTAATGATCAGTACTCCAATCCCACTTGGCTCGCCAAATTTCGTTCTTCTAGGTTAAACCGTTCGTTGGCAGTTACCGGTTTCATTTTGAGGTTTCACTCTGTTTTCTCCTATAGGGATACATGTATTTGGAACTCTAAATCAAACACGGTTTGTGCTAGCTCTTTGAAACTTGACACAATAAAGCAGTTTCAAGTTCTATCTCTATGGTTTGTTTGCTGTTGATGTAGCCCTAAGCAGAGACTGGCGAGAATCACTTTCATGGAAAGGGCCTGCCAAGCTTCCAAAAAACTACGAGTTGCCTGAAATCTCAGCACACACTTTTTCACCCAATCTTGATGAAACTTTCAGGTAATGATCAGTACACCAATCGCACTTGGCTCGCCAAATTTCGTTCTTCTAGGTTAAACCGTTCGTTGGCAGTAACCGGTTTCATTTTGAGGTTTCACTCTGTTTTCTCCTATAGGGATACATGTATTTGGAACTCTAAATCAAACACGGTTTGTGCTAGCTCTTTGAAACTTGACACACTAAAGCAGTTTCAATTTCTATCTCTATGGTTTGTTTGCTGTTGATGTAGCCCTAAGCAGAGACTGGCGAGAATCACATTCATGGAAAGGGCCAGCCAAGCTTCCAAAAAACTACGAGTTTCCTGAAATCTCAGCAAACACTTTGTCACCCAATCTTGATGAAACTTTCAGGTAATGATCAGTACACCAATCCCACGTGGCTCGCCAAATTTCGTTCTTCTAGGTTAAACCATTCGTTGGCAGTAACCGGTTTCATTTTGAGGTTTCACTCTGTTTTCTCCTATAGAAATACATGTATTTGGAACTCTAAATCAAACACGGTTTGTGCTAGCTCTTTGAAACTTGACACAATAAAGCAGTTTCAAGTTCTATCTCTATGGTTTGTTTGCTGTTGATGTAGCCCTAAGCAGAGACTGGCGAGAATCACTTTCATGGAAAGGGCCTGCCAAGCTTCCAAAAAACTACGAGTTGCCTGAAATCTCAGCACACACTTTTTCACCCAATCTTGATGAAACTTTCAGGTAATGATCAGTACACCAATCGCACTTGGCTCGCCAAATTTCGTTCTTCTAGGTTACACCGTTCGTTAGCAGTAACCGGTTTCATTTTGAGGTTTCACTCTGTTTTCTCCTATAGGGATACATGTATTTGGAACTCTAAATCAGACACGGTTTGTGCTAGCTCTTTGAAACTTGACACACTAAAGCAGTTTCAATTTCTATCTCTATGGTTTGTTTGCTGTTGATGTAGCCCTAAGCAGAGACTGGCGAGAATCACTTTCATGGAAAGGGCCTGCCAACTTCCAAAAAACTACGAGTTTCCTGAAATCTCAGCACACACTTTTTCACGCAATCTTGATGAAACTTTCAGGTAATGATCAGTACACCAATTCCACTTGGCTCGCCAAATTTCGTTCCTCTAGGTTAAACTGTTCGTTGGCAGTAACCGGTTTCATTTTGAGGTTTCACTCTGTTTTCTCCTATAGGGATACATGTATTTGGAACTCTAAATCAAACACGGTTTGTGCTAGCTCTTTGAAACTTGACACAATAAAGCAGTTTCAAGTTCTATCTCTATGGTTTGTTTGCTGTTGATGTAGCCCTAAGCAGAGACTGGCGAGAATCACTTTCATGGAAAGGGCCTGCCAAGCTTCCAAAAAACTACGAGTTGCCTGAAATCTCAGCACACACTTTTTCACCCAATCTTGATGAAACTTTCAGGTAATGATCAGTACACCAATCCCACTTGGCTCGCCAAATTTCGTTCTTCTAGGTTAAACCGTTCGTTGGCAGTAACCGGTTTCATTTTGAGGTTTCACTCTGTTTTCTCCTATAGGGATACATGTATTTGGAACTCTAAATCAAACACGGTTTGTGCTAGCTCTTTGAAACTTGACACACTAAAGCAGTTTCAAGTTCTATCTCTATGGTTTGTTTGCTGTTGATGTAGCCCTAAGCAGAGACTGGCGAGAATCACTTTCATGGAAAGGGCCTGCCAAGCTTCCAAAAAACTACGAGTTGCCTGAAATTTCAGCAAACACTTTTTCACCCAATCTTGATGATACTTTCAGGTAATGATCAGTACACCAATCTTACTTGGATCGCCAAATTTTGTTCTTCTAGGTTAAACCGTTCGTTCGCAGTAACCGGTTTCATTTTTGGTTTCACTCTGTTTTCTCCTATAGGGATACATGTATTTGGAACTCTAAATCAAACACGGTTTGTGCTAGCCTTTTGAAACTTGACACAATAAAGCAGTTTCAAGTTCCATCTCTATGGTTTGTTTGCTGTTGATGTAGCCCTAAGCAGAGACTGGCGAGAATCACTTTCATGGAAAGGGCCTGCCAAGCTTCCAAAAAACTACGAGTTGCCTGAAATCTCAGCACACACTTTTTCACCCAATCTTGATGAAACGTTCAGGTAATGATCAGTACACCAATCCCACTTGGCTCGCCAAATTTCGTTCTTCTAGGTTAAACCGTTCATTGGCAGTAACCGGTTTCATTTTGAGGTTTCACTCTGTTTTCTCCTATAGGGATACATGTATTTGGAACTCTAAATCAAACACGGTTTGTGCTAGCTCTTTGAAACCTGACACAATAAAGCAATTTCAAGTTCTATCTCTATGGTTGGTTTGCTGTTGATGTAGCCCTAACCAGAGACTGGCGAGAATCACTTTCATGGAAAGGGCCTGCCAAGCTTCCTAAAAACTACGAGTTGCCTGAAATCTCAGCACACACTTTTTCACCCAATCTTGATGAAACTTTCAGGTAATGATCAGTACACCAATCCCACTTGGCTCGCCAAATTTCGTTCTTCTAGGTTAAACCATTCGTTGGCAGTTACCGGTTTCATTTTGAGGTTTCACTCTGTTTTCTCCTATAGGGATACATGTATTTGGAACTCTAAATCAAACACGGTTTGTGCTAGCTCTTTGAAACTTGACACAATAAAGCAGTTTCAAGTTCTATCTCTATGGTTTGTTTGCTGTTGATGTAGCCCTAAGCAGAGACTGGCGAGAATCACTTTCATGGAAAGGGCCTGCCAAGCTTCCAAAAAACTACGAGTTGCCTGAAATCTCAGCACACACTTTTTCACCCAATCTTGATGAAACTTTCAGGTAATGATCAGTACACCAATCGCACTTGGCTCGCCAAATTTCGTTCTTCTAGGTTAAACCGTTCGTTGGCAGTAACCGGTTTCATTTTGAGGTTTCACTCTGTTTTCTCCTATAGGGATACATGTATTTGGAACTCTAAATCAAACACGGTTTGTGCTAGCTCTTTGAAACTTGACACACTAAAGCAGTTTCAATTTCTATCTCTATGGTTTGTTTGCTGTTGATGTAGCCCTAAGCAGAGACTGGCGAGAATCACTTTCATGGAAAGGGCCAGCCAAGCTTCCAAAAAACTACGAGTTTCCTGAAATCTCAGCAAACACTTTGTCACCCAATCTTGATGAAACTTTCAGGTAATGATCAGTACACCAATCCCACGTGGCTCGCCAAATTTCGTTCTTCTAGGTTAAACCATTCGTTGGCAGTAACCGGTTTCATTTTGAGGTTTCACTCTGTTTTCTCCTATAGAAATACATGTATTTGGAACTCTAAATCAAACATGGTTTGTGCTAGCTCTTTGAAACTTGACACAATAAAGCAGTTTCAAGTTCTATCTCTATGGTTTGTTTTCTGTTGATGTAGCCCTAAGCAGAGACTGGCGAGAATCACTTTCATGGAAAGGGCCAGCCAAGCTTCCAAAAAACTACGAGTTGCCTGAAATCTCAGCACACACTTTTTCACCCAATCTTGATGAAACTTTCAGGTAATGATCAGTACACCAGTCCCACTTGGCTCGCCAAATTTCGTTCTTCTAGGTTAAACCGTTCGTTGGCAGTAACCGGTTTCATTTTGAGGTTTCCCTCTGTTTTCTCCTACAGGGATACATGTATTTGGAACTCTAAATCAAACACGGTTTGTGCTAGCTCTTTGAAATTTGACACAATAAAGCAGTTTCAAGTTCTATCTCTATGGTTTGTTTGCTGTTCATGTAGCCCTAAGCAGAGACTGGCGAGAATCACTTTCATGGAAAGGGCCTGCCAAGCTTCCAAAAAACTACGAGTTGCCTGAAATCTCAGCACACACTTTTTCACCCAATCTTGATGAAACTTTCAGGTAATGATCAGTACACCAATCGCACTTGGCTCGCCAAATTTCGTTCTTCTAGGTTAAACCGTTCGTTGGCAGTAACCGGTTTCATTTTGAGGTTTCACTCTGTTTTCTCCTATAGGGATACATGTATTTGGAACTCTAAATCAAACACGGTTTGTGCTAGCTCTTTGAAACTTGACACACTAAAGCAGTTTCAATTTCTATCTCTATGGTTTGTTTGCTGTTGATGTAGCCCTAAGCAGAGACTGGCGAGAATCACTTTCATGGAAAGGGCCAGCCAAGCTTCCAAAAAACTACGAGTTTCCTGAAATCTCAGCAAACACTTTGTCACCCAATCTTGATGAAACTTTCAGGTAATGATCAGTACACCAATCCCACGTGGCTCGCCAAATTTCGTTCTTCTAGGTTAAACCATTCGTTGGCAGTAACCGGTTTCATTTTGAGGTTTCACTCTGTTTTCTCCTATAGAAATACATGTATTTGGAACTCTAAATCAAACATGGTTTGTGCTAGCTCTTTGAAACTTGACACAATAAAGCAGTTTCAAGTTCTATCTCTATGGTTTGTTTTCTGTTGATGTAGCCCTAAGCAGAGACTGGCGAGAATCACTTTCATGGAAAGGGCCAGCCAAGCTTCCAAAAAACTACGAGTTGCCTGAAATCTCAGCACACACTTTTTCACCCAATCTTGATGAAACTTTCAGGTAATGATCAGTACACCAGTCCCACTTGGCTCGCCAAATTTCGTTCTTCTAGGTTAAACCGTTCGTTGGCAGTAACCGGTTTCATTTTGAGGTTTCCCTCTGTTTTCTCCTATAGGGATACATGTATTT
>NW_027525148.1:0-23293 GCF_052094955.1 Ictidomys tridecemlineatus
CTTTATAGCTGAATGAAATTCCAGTGTGCATATACCATGTGTTCTTTATCCATTCGTCCACTGATGTCACCTCGGCTGGTTCATGGGCATGTATGTGTCATTATAGTATGATGACTTTGATCCGCTGTGATAAATACCAAGCAGAGGTAGAGCTGGGTCGCAGGGTGGTCTATGGCTACTTCTGAGGAGCCTCCATCCCGATTTCCTTGGTGGTGTGCTGATTTACATGCCCACCAACAGGGTGAGAGTGCTCCTTTCTCTCCAATTCTCTACTTGTCACACTCATTTCTGTTTGTATTCTTGGTGGTTGCCTTTGTCACTGAAGTGAGATGAAATCTCAGGGTAGTCTTGACTTGCAAGTATTTTCATATATTTGTTGGCCACTAACATATTTTCTTCTAAGACGTGTCTGTTTAGTTCATTTAGTTTCCCATTTGGTTATTGGGTTATTTGATGATTGGGTTATTTAATAATTGTGGGTTTGATGTTAAGTTTTTTGAGTTCTTTATTAATATTCTAAATATTCATCCTCTTTTAGAAGAGCACCTCATAAAGATTTTCTCCCTTTCCGTAGGTTCTCTCTTCATATTCTAATTGTCTCTTTTGCTGTGCAGAACCTTGTTCATTTGATGCCATCCTATTAGCTAACTTTTTCTGTTATCTCCTGAGCTTTGGCATCCTATTGAGAAATTCATTGCCTCTGCCTGTAGGTTGGAGTATTGACTTTGTTTTTTTCTTGAAACTGCATAATTTCTGATCTAGTGCCTAGGTATTTAATGCATTTTTAGTTGATTTTTTGCAGGGTGAGCAATAGATCAGGTCTCATTCTTCTGCATTTGGACAGGGGTGTAGAAGGACTGTTTCACAGAGTTGATGTTAAAGACTGGGGTGCAGAAGAACTGTTGCAGAGAGCAGATGTTGGAGACTGAGGTGCAGAAAAACTGCTACAGAAAGCAGAGTTTGGAGACTAGGGTGCACAAGGATCATTGAAGAGAGCAGTGTTTTCAGCCTGAGGTGAAGAAGGACTGTTGCAGAGAGCAGATGTTGGAGACTGGGGTTCAGAATGACTGTAGCAGAGAGCAGAGGTTAAAGACTGGAGTGAAGAAGAATCATTGCAGGGAGCAGAGGTTGGAGACTGGTGTGCAGAAGGACTGTAATGGAGAGCAGAGTTTGGAGACTTGGTTGCAGAAGGATCTTAAAGAAAGCAGACTTTGGAGACTGAGGTGCAGAAGGAATGTAACAGAGAGCAGAGTTTGGAGACTGTGGTGCAGAAGGACTGATACAGAAAGCAGAGTTTGGAGACTAGGGTGCAGATGGACAATTACAGAGTGCAGAAGTTGGAGAGTGCGGTACAGAAGGACTGTTAAAGAAAGCAGAGATTGGAAATTGGGGAGCAGAAGGACTGTTTCAGAGAATAGAGTTTGGAGACTGGGTTGCAGCAGGACCGTAGAAGAAAGCAGAGGTTGGAGACTGGGTTGGAGAAGAATGTTACAGAGAGCAGAGTTTGGAAACTGGTGTGCAGAAGGATCTTACAGAGAACAGAGGTTTGAGACTGGGGTGTAGAAGGAGTGTTAAGGAGAGGAGACGTTGAAGACTGGGGTACAGAAAGATCATTGAAGAGAGCAGAAGTTGGAGACAGGGGTGCAGAAGGACGGTTGTAGAGAGCAGTGGTTGGAGACTGAGGTGCAGAAAACTGTTACAGAGAGCAGAGTTTGAAGAGTGAGGTGCAGAAGTATCCTTGAACACAGTAGAAGTTGAAGACAGAGTTGCAGATGAATCATTGCAGAGAGCAGATGTTTATACTGGGCTGCAGAAGGATTGTTACAGAGAGAACAGGTTAAAGCCTGGGGTCCAGAAGAAATGTTTCAGAAAGCAGACGTTGGAGACTGGGGTGCAGAAGGACTCTTGCAGAGAGCAGATTTTGGAGACTGAGATGCAGAAGGACTGTTACACAGAGAAGACGTTGGAGATTGGTTTGAAGAATTATGAACAGAAAGCTTAGGTGGGAGCCTGGGGTGCAGAAGGACCGTTAAAGAGAGCAGAGGTTGGAGACTGGCGTGCAGAAAAACTGTTTCAGAGAGCAGAGTTTGGAGACTGGGTTGCAGAAGGCCTGCTACAGAGAGAAGAGGTTGATGTCTTGGTTGCAGAAGGACTGTTATAGAGAGCAGACTTTTGAGGCTGGGTTGCAGAAGGACTGTTATAGAGAGCAGAGTTTGAGGCTGGGTTGCAGAAGGATCTTAAATAGAGCAGAGGTTGGTGACTGAGGTGGAGGACGACTGTTACAGAGAGCAGTGATTGGAGACTGGGGTGCAGAAGGATCATGCAGTGAGCAAATGTTTCAGACTGAGGTGCAGAAGGACTGTTACAGAGAGCAGAGGATGGAGACTGAGGTGCAGAAGGACGTTTACAGAGAGCAGAGTTTGGTGACTGTGGTGCAGAAGGACTGTTTCAGAAAGCAGAGGTTGGAAATTGGGGTGCAGAGGGACCGTTAGAGAGACCAGAGTTCTGAGACTGCGGTATACAAAGACTGTAACAGAGAGCAGAGGTTGGAGAATATGGTGCAGAAGGACTGTTATAGAGAGCAGAGGTTGGAGACTGGGGTGCAGAAGTACTGTTAAACAGAGCAGAGGTTGAAGACTGGAGTGTAGGACTGTTGCAGAGAGCAGTGATTGGAAACTGGGTTGCAGAGGGACTGTTACACAGAGCAGAGGTTGAAGACTCAGGTGCAGAAGGACTGTTACAGAGAGCAGAGTTTGGAGACTGTTGTGCAGAAAGACTGTTGCACATAGCAGAGGTTCGAAACTGCGGTGAAGAAGGACTGTTGCAGGGAGCAGGTGTTGGAGACATGGGTGCAGAAGGACTTTTGCAGAGAGTAGAATTTGGAGATTGAGGAGTAGAAAACTGTTGCAGATAGCAGAGGTTGGAGACTTGGGTGCAGAAGGACTTATACAGAAAACAGAGGTTGGGGACTGAGGTGCAGAAGGACCATTACAGACAGCAGAGTTTGGAGACTGCAATACAGGACCACTGTTACAGAGAACAGACTTTGAAGACTGGAGTGGAGAAGAACTGTTTCAGAGTGCAGAAGTTGGAGACTGGTGTCCAGAAGAACTGTTGTAGAGAGTAGAGTTAGGAGACGGAGATGCAGAAACACTGTTAAAGATAGCAGAGTTTGGAGACTGAGGTGCAGAAGGACTGATACAGAGAGCAGAGTTTGGAGACAGGGGTGCAGAAGGCTGTTATAGAGAGTAGAGGTTGGAACCTGTGTACAGAAGGGCTGTTACAGAGAGCAGAGGTTGGAGACTGGGGTGCAGAAAGACTGTTGCATAGAACAGAGGTTGGAGAGTGAAGTGCATAAGGACTGTTACAGAGAGTGGAGGTGAGAGACTGAGGTGCAGAAGGACAGTTGCAGAGAACAGAATTTGGAGACTGAGGTGCAGAAGTATTTTTATAGAGAGCAGATTTGGAGACTGCGTGCAGAAGGACTGTTGCAGAGAGCAGAGGTTGGAGACTGGGGAGCTGAAGGACTGTTGCAGAGGAAAAAGGTTGGAGACTGGGGTGTTGCAGGACATTTGCAGAAAGCAGAGGTTAAAGAATGGGGTGGTGAAGGAATGTTACAGAGAGCAGAGTGTTGATACTGGAGTGCAGAAGGATTTTACAGAGAGCAGAGGTTGGATACTTTGGTGTAGCAGGACTGTTGCAAAGAGCAGACATTAGAGATAGGGTTCCATAAGGATCGTTCAAGAGAGCATATTTTAGAACCTGGGGTGCAGAAGGACTGTTACACAGAGCAGAGGTTGGAGACTGAGGTGCAGAAGAACTGTTACAGAGAGCAGAGGTTGGAGAATGGGGTGCAAAAGGCCTGTTACAGAGAGCAGAGTTTGGAGACTGGGGTGCAGAAGGACTCTTACAGTAAGCAGGATTTGGAGATAGGGTTGCAGAAAGATCTTACAGAGAGAAGAGGTTGGAGAGTGAGGTACAGCAGTACTGTTACAGAGAGCAGAGGTTGGACACTGGGGTGCAGAAGAATCGTTGCAGAGAACAGAGTTTTCAGACTGAGGAGAAGAAGGACTGTTGCAGAGAGCAGAGTTTGGACACTGAGATTTAGAAGGACTGTTACAGAGAACAAAGTTTGGAGACTGGGGTGCAGAAGAACCATTACAGAGAGGAGACTTTGGATACTGCACTACTGGAGGACTGTTACAGAGAGCAGAGTTTGGAGACTGGTGTGGAGAAGGACTGTTGCAGAGAGCAGAGGATGGAAACTGGGGTGGGGAAAGATCGTTGTAGAGAGCAGAGTATTGAGACTGGTGTGCAGAAGGACTGTTACAGAGAATAGAGTTTGGATAAGGGGTGCTGAAGGACTGTTACAGAGGGCAGAGTTTGGAGACTGGTTTGCAGAAGAATCGTACAAAGAGCAAATGTTGGAGACTGAGGTGCAGGAGGACTGTTATAGAGAGTAGAGGTTAGAGACTGAGGTGCAGAAGGACTGTTGCAGGGAGCAGAGGTTTGAGACTTGGGTGCAGAAGGACTGTTGCAGACAGCAGAGTTTGGAGACTGAATTGCAGAAGGACTCTTACAGAGAGCAGAGGTTGGAGACTGGGGTGCAGAAGGACTGATACAGAAAGCAGAGGATAGAAACTGGGGTGCAGAAAAACGGTTACAGAGAGAAAATTTTGGAGACTGAGGTGCAGAAGGACTGTTACAGAGAGCAGAGGCTGGAGACTGGGGTGGAGAAGGACTGTTACAGAGTGCAGAGTTTGGATACTGGGGTGCAGAAGGACTGATACAGAAAGCAGAATGTGGAGACTGGGGTGAAGAAGGACTGTTACAGAGAGCAGAGTTTGGAGATTGCAGTACAGAAGGACTGTTTCAGAGGGCAGAGTTCAGAGACTGGGGTGCACAAGGATCATTGCAGAGAGCAGAGGTTGGAGACTGGGGTGAAGAAGGACTGCTGCAGAGAGAAGAGTTTGGAGACTGGAGTGCAGAAGGATTGTTGCGAAGAGCAGAGGTTGGAGACTGACGTGCAAAATTCTTGTTACATAGAGCAGAGGTTGGAGACTGAGGGGAAGAAGGATTGTTACAGAGAGCAGAGTTTGCAGACTGGGGTGCAGAAGTAGTGTTGCAGAGAGAAGACGTTGGAGACTGGGGTGCAGAAAGACTTTTGCAGAGAGCAGAGTTTGGAGACTGGGGTGCAGATGACTGTTGCAGAGAGCAGAGGTTGTATACTGAGGTGCAGAAAGACTCTTAGAGAGAGCAGAATTTGGAGACTAGGGTGCAGAAGGATTGATACAGAAAGCAGGGTTTGGAGTCTGCCCTGCAGAAAGACCTTTACAGAGAGCAGAGTTTGAAGACTGCAGTATAGAAGGACTGTGGCATAGAGAAGAGGTTGGAGACTGAGGTGCAGAAGGATAGATACAGAGAACAGAGGTTGGAGACTGGCGTTCAGAAAGACTGATACAGAAAGCAGAGTTTGGAGACTGGGGTGTAGAAGGACTGTTAAAAAGAACAGAGTTTGGAGACTCAGGTGCAGAAGGACTGTTACATTAAGCAGAGTTTTGAAATTGGGGTGCGGAAGGACTTTTATAGAGAGCAGATGCTGGAGACTGTGGTATAGGACTGTTATCCAGAATAGATGATGGAGACTGGGGTGCAGAAGGACTCTTACATATAGCACAGGTTGGAGACTGAGGTGCAGAAGGATAGATACATAAAACAGACGTTTGAGACTCGGGTTCAGACAGACTGATACAGAAAGCAGATGTTGGAGACTGTGGTACAGAAGGAGTGTTACAGAGAGCAGATTTTCGAGACTGGGGAGCAGAAGGACTGTTGCAGAGGACAGAGGTTGGAGACTGGGTTGGAGAAGGAATGGTACAGAGAGCAGAGTTTGGAAACTGGAGTGCAGATAGATCTTACAGAGAGCAGAGTTTGGAGACTGTGGTGCAGAAGAACTGTTGCAGAGAGCAGACATTGAAGACTGGGGTCCAGAAGGATCGTTGCAGAGAGCAGAGTTTGGAGACTGGGGTGAAGAAGGACTGTTACAGAGAGAAGAGTTTGGAGACTGTTGTATGGCAGGATTGTTACAGAGAGCAGATGTTGGAGACTGGGGTGGAGAAGAATCGTTGCAGAAAGAAGAAGTGGGAGACTGTTGTGCAGAAGGACTCTTACAGAGTGCAGAGTTTAAAGACTTGGTAGCAAAATGATCTTACAGAGAGCAGAGTTTGGAGACTGAGGTGCAGAAGGACTGTTACAGAGTGCAGAGGTAAGAGACTGAGGTGCAGAAGGACTGTTACAGAGTGCAGAGGTTTGATCCAGGGGTGCAGAAGCATCTTACAGAGGGCAGAATTTGGAGACTGAGGTGCAGAAGGACTGTTGCAGATATCAGAAGTTGGAGAATGGGGTGCAGTTGGATCATTGCAGAGAGCAGATTTAGGAGACTGGGGTGCAGGAGGCCTGCTACAGAGAGAAGAGTTTGGAGACTAGCTGGAAGAAGGCCTGTTACAGAGAGGAGAGGTTGGAGACTGAGGTGCAGGTGAACTGTTACAGAGAGCAGTGTTTGGAGACTGGGGTGCACAAGGATCGTGCAGAGAGCAGAGGTGTCAGACTGAGGTGCAGAAGGACTGTTACAGACAGGAGAGGTTGGAGACTGAGGTGTAGAAGGACTGTTACAGAGAGCAGAGTTTGGATACTGAGGTGCAGAAGGACTGTTACAGAAAGGAGAGGTTGGAAATTGGGGTGCAGAAGGACAGTTACAGAGACTAGAGTTTGGTGACTGTGGTATAAAAAAACTTTTACAAAGAGCAGAGTTTGGAGACTGGGGTGCAGAAGGAATGTTACAGAGAGAAAAGGTGTGAGACTGAGGTGAAGAAGGATAGATACAGAGAGCACAGTTTTGAGACTAAGGTTAAGAAGGACCGTTACAGAGAGCAGATGTTGGAGACTGGGGTGCAGAAGGACTGTTGCAGAGGACAGAGTTTAAAGACTGGGGTTCTGCAGAACATTTGCAGAAAGCAGAGGTTAAATACTGGGGTAAAGAAGGAATGTTACAGAGAGAAGAATTTGGAAACTGGAGAACAGGTTGTAGACTGAGGTGCAGAAGGATCTTACAGAGAGCAGAGTTTGGAGACTCTGGTGCAGAAGGAATGTTGCAAAGAGCAGAGATTAGAGACTGAGGTGCAGAAGTCCTGTTACATAGAGCAGAGCTAGAAGAAAGGGGTGCAGAAGGATCTTAAAGAGAGCAGAATTTGGAGACTGAGGTGCAGAAGGACTATTGAAGAGATCATAGTTTGGAGACTGGGGTGCAGTATGATCATTGCAGAGAGCAGAGTTTGGAGACTGGGGTGCAGAAGTATCCTTGCAGAGAGCAGAGTTTGGAGACTGGCGTGCAGTACGCCAGTTACAGAAAGGAGAGCTTGGAGACTGGGGTGCAGAAGGACTGTTATACAGAGCAGTGTTTGGAGACTGGGTTGCTGAAGGATCTTACAGAGAGCAGAGGTTGGAGACTGAGGTGCAGGTGGACTGTTACAGAGAGCAGAGTTTGGGGATTGAGGTGTAGAAGGATTGTTACAGAGAGGAGAGTTTTGAGACTCAGGTGCAGAAGGACTGTTACAGAAAGCAGAGTTTCAAAATTAGGCTGCAGAAGGACCATTACAGAGAGCAGAGGTTGGAGACTGCGGTATAGGTCTGATACCGAGAACAGAGGTTGGAGACTGGGGTGCAGAAAGACTCTTACATAGAGCACAGGTTGGAGACTAAGGTGCAGAAGGCTAGATACAGAGAACAGAGGTTGGAGACTGGGGTTCAGACAGACTGATACAGAAAGCAGAGATGGAGACTGGGGTGTAAAAGGATCGTTACAAAGAGCAGAGGTTGGAGACTGCAGTACAGAAGGAATGTTACAGAGAGCAGAGTTTGGAAACTGGAGTGCAAAAAGATCTTACAGAGAGCAGAGGTTGGAGACTGTGGTGCAGAAAGACTGTTGCAAAGAGCAGACATTAGAGACTGGTTTCCAGAAGGATCGTTAAAGAGAGTAGATTTTAGAACCTGGGGTGCAGAAGGACTGTTACACAGAGCAGAGTTTGGAGACTGAGGTGCAGAAGGACTGTTAGAGAGAGCAGAGTTTGGAGACTGGGGTGCAAAAGGACTGTTACTGAGAGTAGAGTTTGGAGACGAGGTTCAGATGGATCTTACAGATAGCAGAGTTTGGAGACTGGGGTACAAATGGAGTGTTGCAGAGATCAGATGTTGGAGACTGGGGTGGAGAAGAATCGTTGCAGAGAGAAGAGATTAAAGACTGGGGTTTCGAATGTCTGTTACAGAGAGCAGAGTTTGGAGACTGTTGTGCAGAAAAACTGTTACAGAGTGCAGAGTTTAAAGACTGGGTTGCAGAAGAATCTTGCAGAGAGCAGAGTTGGGAGACTGAGGTGCTGAAGGACTGTTACAGAGAGCAGAGGTTGGAGACTGGGGTGCATAAGGGTCATTGCAGAGAGAAGGGTTTTGAGACTGAGGTGCAGAAAAACTGTTTTAGAAAGCAGGTATTGGAGACAGGGGCACAGAAGGACTGTTGCAGATAGCAGATTTTGGAAACTTGGGTGCAGAAAAACTGTTGTAGAGAGCAGAGGTTGGAGACTGGGGACCACAAGGACTGTTGCAGAGAACAGAGGTTGGAGGCTGGGGTGCCGCAGGACACTTGCAGAAGGCAGAGGTTTAAGACTGGGGTGGAGAAGGAATGTTAAAGAGAGCAGAGTTTGGAAACTGTAGTGCAGAAGGATCTTACAGAGAGCAGAATTTGGAGACTGTGGTGCAGAAGTATTGTTACAGAGAGCAGAGGTTGGAGACTGGGGTGCAGAAGGACTGTTACAGAGAGCAGAGGTTGCATGTGAGGTGCAGAAGGACTGTTGCAGAGAGCAGAGGTTGGAGTCTGATGTATAGAAAGACTCTTACAGAGAGCAGAGTTTGGAGACTGGTGTGCAGAAGTACTGTTACAGAGAGCAGAGGTTGGAGACTGTGGTGCAGAAGGACTGTTGAAGAGATCAGAGGTTAAGACTGTGGTGCAGTAGGATCATTGCAGAAAGCAGAGGTTGGAGACTGGGGTGCAGAAGGATCCATGGAGAGAGCAGATTTTGAAGACTGGGGTGCAGAAGGCCTGCTACAGAGAGCAGAGTTTGGAGATTGAGGTGCATAAACACTGTTACAGAAACTAGAGTTTGGAAATTGGGTTGCAGAATAAACGTTACAGAGACCAGAGTTTGGAGACTGCGGTATCGAAAAACTGTTACAGAGCGCAGAGGTTGGAAACTGGGGTGCTGAAAGACTGTTGCAGAGAGCAGAGTTTGGAGACTGGGGTCTAGAAGGATCGTTGCAGAGAGCAGAGTTTAGAGACTGGGGTGCAGAAGGACTGTTGCAGAGAGCAGAGGTTGGAAACTAGGGTGTAGTAGGAGTGTTGCAGAGAGCAGATGGAGACTGGAGTGCAGATGGACTGTTGCAGTAAGCAGAGGTTGGAGACTGAGGTACATAAAGACTGTTACAAAGAGCAGATTTTTGAGACTGGGGTGCAGAAGGACTGTTACAGAGAGCAGAGTTTGGATACTAGGGTTCAAATGGATCTTACAGAGAGCAGAGGTTTAAGACTGGGGTGCAAATGGACTTTGCATAGAGCAGAGTTGGAGACTGGAGTGCAGAACCACTGTTACAGAAAGCAGAGTTTGGAGACTGAGGTCCAGAAAGATCGTTTCAAAGAGCAGAGCTTGGATACTAAGGTGCAGTAGACTTTTGCAGAGAGCAGAGGTTGTAGACTGAGGTGCAGAAGGAATGTTACAGAGAGTAGAGGTTTTAGATTGGGGTTCAAAAGGCCTCTTACAGAGAGGAGAGGTTGGAGACTGGGGTGCAGAAGGACTGTTACAGAGAGCAGAGTTTGGAGACTGGGGTGCAGAAGGACTGTTAGAGAGAGCAGAGTTTGAAGACTGAGGTGCAGCAGGACTGTTACAGAGAGCAAAGTTTGGAGACTGGGGTGCAGAAGGATCATTGCAGAGCACAGAGTTTTCAGACTGAGGTGCAGAAGGACTGTTGCAGAGAGGAGTTTTTAAAGACACAGGTGCAGAAGGACTGTTGCAGGGAGTAGACAATGGAGACTGGGGTGAAGAAAGATCGTCGTTGAGAGCAGAAGGAGTGTTACAGAGAGTAGAGTTTCGAGACTGAGGTCCAGAAGGATCGATACAGAGAGCTGAGTTTGGAGACTGAGGTGCAAAAGGACTGTTGCAGAGAGCAGAAGTTGGAGACTGAGGTGCAAAAGGACTGTTGCAGAGAGCAAAAGTTGGAGACTGAGGTGCAAAAGGACTGTTACTGAGAGTAGAGGTGGGAGATTTGGGTGCAAAAGGCCTATTACAAAGAGCAGAGGTTGGAGACTGGGGTGCAGAAGAACTCCTGTAGAGAGCAAAGTTTTTAGACAAGGTTGCAAAAGGATCTTACAAACAGCAGAGGTTGTAGACTGAGGTGCAACAGGACTGTTACAGAGAGCAGAGGTTGGATACTGGGGTGCAGAACAATCGTTGTAGAGAGCAAAATTTTGAGACTGGACCTCAGAAGGATTGTTATAATGAACAGAGTTTTGAGACCTGGGTGAAGAAGGCCTGTTACAGACAGCAGAGTTATGACAAGGGGTTCAGAAGTACATTTACAGAGAGTAGTTTTTGGAGACTGCGGTGCAGAAAGACCATTGTAGAGAGCAGAGGTTGAAGACTGAGGTGCAGAAAAATTGTTACAGAGAGCAGATATTGGAGACTGGGTTGCAGAGGGACTGTTGCAGAGGCAGAGGTTGGAGATTTGGTGCAGAAGAACTATTGCAGAAAGCAGAGTTTGTAGACTGAGGTGCAGAAAGACTCTTCCAGAGAGCAGATGTTGGAAATTGTGGTGCAGATGGAGTGATACAGTAAGCAAAGTTTGGAGACTGGGGTGCAGACGGACTGTTGCAGAGAGCAGAGTTTGTAGACTGAGGTGAAGAAGCACTATTACAGTGAGCAGAGCTTGGAAAATTGGGTGCATAAGGACTGTTACAGAGAGCAGAGTTTTGAGACTGGGTTGCAGAAGGATCCTTGCAGAGAACAAAGTTTTCAGACTGAGGTGCAGAAGGACTATTGCAGAGAGTAGAGTTTGGAGACTCAGGTGCAGAAAGAGTGTTACAGAGAGCAGCGATTGGAGACTTGGGTGCAGAAGGACCATTACATGGAGCAGATTTTTGAGAGTGCACTACAGGAGGACTGTTACAGAGAGCAGAGGTTGAAGACTGGGTTGGAGAAGGACTGTTGCAGAGAGCAGAGGAAGGAGACTGGGGTGCAGAAGAATCTTTGTGGAAAGCAGAGTATTGAGACTGGTGTTCAGAATGACTGTTACAGAGAACAGAGTTTGGATGCTGGGTTGCAGAAGAATCTAACAAAGAGCAAATATTGCAGACTGAGGTGCAGAAGGACTGTTACAGAGAATAGAGGTTAGAGACTGAGGTGCAGAATGATTGTTTCAGGAAGCAGAGGATTGAGACTTGGGTTCAGAAGGACTGATGCAGACAGCAGAGTTTGGAGACTGAGGTGCAGAAGGACTGTTACAGAGAGCAGGGGTTGGAGACAGGGGTGCAGATGGACTGATACAGAAAGCAGAGTTTAGAGACTGGGGTGCAGTAGGACCGTTACAGAGAGCAGATTTTGGAGACTGCACTACAGGAGGACTGTTATGAAGAACAGAGGTTGGAGACTGGTGTGGAGAAAGACTGAGTCCAGAAGGACTGTTGCAGACAGCAGAGTTTGGAAACAGGGGTGCACAAGGATCGTTTCAGAGAGCAGAGTTTTTAGACTGAGGTGCAGAAAGACTGTTGCAGAGAGCAGATGTTAGAGACTGGGGTGCCGAAGGACTTTTTCAGAGAGCACATGTTGGAGACTGAGGTGCAGAATGATTGGAACAGAGAGCAGAGTTTGAATACTGGGGTTCAGAAGGACCATTGCAGAGATCAGAGTTTGGGAACTGAGGTGAAGAAGGATCGTTGCAGAGAGCAGAGTTATCAGACTGAGGTGCAGAAGGACTGTTGCAGAGAGCAGATGTTGGAGACCTGGGTGCAGAAGGTTCGTTGCAGAGAGCAGAGGTTGGAGACTAAGGTGCAGAAGGACTGTTGCAGATAAAAGAATTTGGAGACTGGGGTGTAGAACGACTGTTTCATGGTCCAGAATTTGACACAGCGGTGCTTAAGGACTGTTGCAGAGAGCAGAGATGGAGACTGAGATGCAAAAGGACTGTTACATAGAGTAGAGGTTGGAGACTGAGGTACAGAAAGATTGTTAAGAGAGAAGAGGTTGGAGACTGGGGTGCAGAAGGACTGTTTCAGATAGCAGAGTTTGGAGACTGGGGTGTAGAAGGACCGTTTCAGAGAGCAGAGCTTTGAGACTGTGGTACAGAAGGACTGTTACAGAGAGCAGAGGTAGGATACTAGGATGCAGAAGAACTGATGCAGAGAACAGAGTTTGGAGACTGGGGTGCAGACGGACCGTTTCAGAGAGCAGAGTTTGGAGACTCAGGTGCAGAAGGATTTTTACAGAGAGCAGAGGTAGGATACTGGTTTGCAAAAGGACTGATCCAGAAAGCATAGGTTGAAGAATGGGGTTCAGAATGCCTGTTACAGAGAGCATCGTTTGGAGACTGAGGTGCTGAAGGTTAATTACAGAGAGCAGAGGTTGGAGACAGAGGTGCAGTAGGACTGTTACAGAGAGTAGCGGTTGGAGACTGGGGTGCCGAAGGAGTGTTACAGAGAGCAGAGAATGGAGACTGGAGTGCAGAAGGAGCGTTACAGAGAGCAGAGTTTGTAGATTGGTGACCAAAAGAAGTGTTACAGAGAGCAGAGGTTAGAGAATGGGGTGCAGAAGGTCTGTTACAGAGAGCAGAGTTTGGAGACTGAGGTGAAGAAGAATTTTTACAGAGAGCAGAGTTTGGACACTGATGTGCAGAAGGACTGTTACAGAGAGCAGAGCTTGGAGACTGGGGTGGAGAAGGACTATTGCAGAGAGCAGAGGTTGGAGACTTAGGTGCAGAAGAATCGCTACAGAGAGCAGAGGTTGGAGTCTGGGGTGCAGCAGGACAGTTGCAGAGAACACTGGTTGGAGACTGGGGTGCAGAAGAAATGTTGCAGAGAGCAGAGGTTTGAGACTGGGGTGAAGAAGGACTGTAGCGGAGAGCCGAGGTTGGAGACTGGGGTGCAGAAGGACTGTTTCAGAGAGCAGATGTTGGAGACTGTGATGCAGAAGGATCGTTGCAGAGATCAGAGTTTGGAGACTGGGGTGTAGAAGGACTCTTGCAGAGAGAAGAGCTTGGAGACTGGGGTGCAGAATGACTGTTGCAGAGAGCAGAGTTTGGAGACTGAGGTACAGAAGGACTTTTAGAGAGAGCAAAGGTTGGAGACTGAGGTGCATAATAACTTATATGGAAAGTAGAGTTTGGAGTCTCAGGTGCAGAAGGACCATTACAGACAGCAGAGGTTGGAAACTGCAGTACAGAATGACTGTTACAGAGAGCAGAGTTTGGAGACTGGCTTGCAGAAGGCCTGTTACAGAGAGGAGAGGTTGGAGACTGAGGTGCAGGTGGACTGTTACAGAGAGCAGTGTTTGGAGACTGGGGTGCACAAGGATCGAGCAGAGAGCAGAGGTGTCAGACTGAGGTGCAGAAGGACTGTTACGGAGAGCAGAGGTTGAAGACTGAGGTGTAGAAGCACTGTTACAGAGAGCAGAGTTTGGAGACTGAGGTGCAGAAGGACTGTTACAGAAAGCAGAGGTTGGAAATTGGGGTGCAGAAGGACCGTTACAGAGACCAGACTTTGGAGACTGCGGTATAGAAAAACTGTTACAGAGAGCAGAGGTTGGAGACTGGGGTGCAGAAGGAATATTACAGAGAGCACAGGTTGGAGAGTGAAGTGCAGAACGATAGATACAGAGAGCAGAGGTTTGAGACTGAGGTTCAAAAGGACTGATACAGAAAGCAGAGTTTGGTGACTGGGGTGCTTAAAGACCGTTACAGAGAGCAGAGGTTGGAGACTGGGGACCACAAGGACTATTGCAGAGGACAGAGGTTGAAGACTGGGGTGCCGTAGGACACTTGCAGAAGGCAGAGGTTAAAGACTGGGGTGGGGAAGGAATGATACAGAGAGCAGAGTTTGAAAACTGGAGTGCAGACGGATCTTACAGGGAGCAAAGTTTGGAGACTGTGGTGCAGAAGTATTGTTACAGAGAGCAGAGGTTGAAGACTGGGGTCCAGAAAGATCGTTGCAGAGAGGAGAGTTTGGAGACTGGGGTGCAGAAGGACTGTTGCAGAGAGCAGAGGTTGGACATGAGGTGCAAAAGGACTGTTTGAGAGAGCAGAGGTTGGAGTCTGATGTGCAGAAAGACTCTTACAGAGAGCAGAGTTTGAAGACTGGGGTGTAGAAGGACTGTTAGAGAGAGAAGAGGTTGGAAACTGTGGTGCAGAAGGACTGTTGCAGAGATCAGAGGTTAAAGACTGTGGTGCAGTAGGATCATTACAGAGAGCAGAGGTTGGAGACTGGGGTGCAGAAGGATCCTTGGAGAGAGCAGATTTTTAAGACTGGGATGCAGAAGGCCTGCTACAGAGAGCAGAGTTTGGAGACTGAGGTGGAGAATCACTGTTACAGAAACTAGATGTTGGAAATTGGTGTGCAAAAAAAAACTTTACGGAGACCAGAGTTTGGAGACTGCGGTATAGAAAAACTGTTACAGAGTGCAGAGGTTGGAAATTGGGATGCAGAAGGACTGTTGCAGAGAGCAGAGGTTGGAGACTGGGGTCTAGAAGGATCGTTGCAGAGAGCAGAGTTTAGAGACTGGGGTGCAGAAGGACTGTTGCTGAGAGCAGAGGTTATAAACTCGGGTGTAGAAGGACTGTTGCAGAGAGCAGATGTTGGAGACTGGATTGCAGATGGACTGTTGCAGAGAGCAGAGGTTTGAGACTGAGGTGCAGAAGGACTGTTACAAAGAGCAGATTTTTGAGTCTGGGGTGCAGAAGGATTGTTACAGAGAGCAGAGGTTGGATACTAGGGTTCAGATGGATCTTACAGAGAGCAGAGGTTAAAGACTGGGGTGCAAGTAAACTGTTGCAGAGAGCAGAGGTTGGAGACTGGAGTGCAGAAGATCTGTTACAGAGAGCAGAGTTTGGAGACTGAGGTGCAGAAAGATCGTTGCAGAGAGCAGAGTTTTCAGACTGAGGTGCAGAAGGACTGTTGCAGAGAATAGATGTTGAGACTGGGGTGCAAAGAAATGTTACAGATAGTAGAGGTTGTAGATTGGGGTTCAAAAGGCCTATTACAGAGAGCAGAGTTTGGATACTGGGGTCCAGAAGGACTGTTACAGAGAGCAGGGTTTGGAGACGGGTTGCAAAAGGATCGTAAAGGAGCAGAGTTTGGAGACTGAGGTGCAGCAGAACTGTTACAGAGAACAGAGTTTGGAGATGGGGTGCAGAAGGATCATTGCAGAGCACAGAGTTTTCAGACTGAGCTGCAGAAGGACTGTTGCAGAGAGCAGTTTTGGAGTCATGGGTGCAGAAGGATTGTTGCAGAGAGTAGATGTTGGAGACTGGGGTGAAGAAAGTTCGTCGTTGAGAGCAGAGGTTTGAGACTGGGGTGAAAAAGGACTGTTACAATTAACAGAGGTTGGAGACTGGGGTGCAGTCTCTCTGTTACAGAGAGAAGATTTTGAAGAAAGGGTGCAGAAGGACTGTTACAGAGGGAAGAGTTTGGAGACTGGGTTACAGAAAGATCTTACACAGAGCAGAGGTTGGAGACTGAGGTGCAGAACGACTGTTACAGAGAGTAGAGGTTGGAGACTGAGGTGCACAAGGATTGTTACAGAGAGCAGATGTTGGAGTCTGGGGTGCAGAAGGACTGTTGCAGATAGCAGAGGTGGGAGACTGGGGTGCAGAAGAACTGTCAGAAAGAGCCTAGGTTGGAGACTGAGGTGCAGAAAAAATGTTACAGAGAGAAGAGTTTGGAGACTGGGGTGCAGAAGTACTGATACAGAGAGCAGAGGTTCGAGACTGGGGTTAAGAAGGACCGCTAGAGAGAGGAGTTTCAAGACTGCAATACAGAAGGACCGTTACAGAGAGCATACGATGGAGACTAGGGTGCAGAAGGACTGTTGCAGATAGCAGATGTTGGAGACTCTGATTTAGAAAGACTTTTGCTGAGAATAGAGGTTAGAGAATGGGGTGTAGAAGGACTTTTGCAGAGAGCAGAGGTTGAAGACTGAGGTTCAGAAGGACTGTTACAGAGAACAGAGGTTGGAGACTGAGGTGCAGAAGGACTGTTGGAGAGAGCAGAGTTTGGAGACTGGGGTGCAGAAGGTTCGTTGCAGACAGAAGAGGTTTGAGACTCGGGTGCACAAGTACTGTTACAGAGAGTAGAATTTGGAGACTGAAGTGCAGAAGAATCATTGCTGAGAGCAGTTTGGAGACTGAGGTGCAAAAGGACTGTTACTGAGAGCCGAATTTGGAGACTGGGGTGCAGAAGAACTGTTACAGAGACCAGAGTTTTTAGACAAGGTTGCTCAAGGATCTTACAGAGAGCAGAGGTTGTAGACCAAGTTGCAGCAGGACTGTTACAGAGAGTTTGAATCTGGGGTGCAGAAGAACTGTTGCAGAGAGCAGAGGTTGAAGACAGACGTGCAGAAGAAATGTTACAGAGAGAAGTGGTTGGAAACTGTGGTGTAGAAGGAATGATACAGAAAGGAGAGGTTGGAGACTGGGGTGCAGAAGGATCGTTGCAGACAGAAGAGGTTGAGGACTGCGGTACAGAAGGACTGTTACAAAGAGCAGAAGGTGGAGACTAAGGAGCAGAAGGACTGTTACAGAGCAGAGGTTGGAGACTGGGGAGCAGAAGGACTGTTACAGAGAGAAGAGGTTGGATTTTGGGGAGCAGAAGGAATGTTACAGAGAGTAGATTTGGAAACTGGGGTGCGAAAGGATCTTACAGAGCATAGAGGTTGGAGGCTGGGGTGAAGAAGCACTGTTTCAGAGAGCAGATTTTGGAGACTGAGGTGCAGAAGCACTGTTACAGAAAGCAGATTTGGGAGACTGGGGTGTACAAGGATCGTTGCAGAGAGCAGAGTTTTCACACTGAGCTTCAGGTAGACTGTTGCATACTGCAGATGTTGAAGACTGGGGTGCAGAAAAACTTTTGAAGAGAGCACATATTGGAGACTGGGGTGCAAAAGGATCATTGCAGACAGCAGAGGTTGGAGACTGGGGTGCAGAAGGATTATTACAGAGAGCAGAGGTTGTAGATTGGCATGCTGAAAAACCGTTACAGGTAAAAGAGGTTTGAGTCTGTGGGACAGAAAAACTGTTACAGAGAGCAGAGGTTGGAGACTGCGGGGCAGAAGGACTGTTACAGAGAGCAGAGTTTGGAGACGGGGGAGCAGAAGAAATATTACAGAGAGCAGAATTTGGAAACTGGGGTGCAGAAGAATCTTACAGAGAGCAGAGGTTGGAGACTGATATGCAGAAAGACTATTACAGAAAGCAGAATTTGGAGACTGGAGTGCACAAAAATCGTTGCAGAGAGCAGAGTTGTCAGACTGAGGTGCAGAAGGACTGTTGAAGGGAGCAGATGTTGGAGACTGGGTTGCAGAAAGACTTTTGCAGAGAGCAGAGGTTGGACACTGGTGTGCAAAAGGATTGTAGTAGAGAGTAGAGTCTGGAGACTGGGGTGCAGAAAGATTGTTACAGAGAGCAGAGTTTGGAGACTGTGGTGCAGAAGGACCATTGCAGAGATCAGAGTTTGGTAACTGAGGTGAAGAAGGATTGTTACAGAGAACAGAAGATGGATCCTGGGGTGCAGAAGGACTGTTGCAGAGAGCAGAGTTTGGAGACTGGGGTTTACAAGCACTGTTGCAGAGAGCAGAGGTTGGAGACTGGGGTGCAGAACGACTGTTACAGATCGCAGAGTTTGTAGTCAGGGTTGCAGAAGGATCTTACAAAGAGCAGAGTTTTGAGACTGGGGTGCAACGGGAGTATTACAGAGGGCAGAGTTTGAAGCCTGGAGTGCAGAAGGATTGTTGCAGATAACAGAGTTTTTAGACTGAGTTGCAATAGGACTGTTGCAGAGAGCAGAGGTTTTAGACAGCCTTGCAGAAGGACTGTTGCAGAGAGCAGATGTTGGAGACTGTTGTGCAGAAGGATCTTTGCAGACAGCAGAGGTTTGAGATTGGGGTGCAGAAGGAGTGTTACAGAGAACACAAGTTGGAGCCTGGGATTCAGAAAAACTGTTGAAGAGAGCAGAGTTTGGAGACTGGGGTTTACAAGCACTGTTGCAGAGAGCAGATGTTGAAGACTGGTGTGCAGAAGGATCTTTGCAGACAGCAGAAGTTTCAGACTGTGGTGCAGAAGGAGTTTTACAGAGAGTAGAGTTTCGAGACTGAGGTCCAGAAGGATCAATGCAGAGAGCTGAGTTTGGAGACTGAGGTGCAAAAAGACTGATGCAGAGAGCAGAAGTTGAAGACTGATTTGCAAAAGGACTGTTACTGAAAGTAGAGGTGGGAGATTTGGGTGCAAAAGGCCTGATACAGAGACCAGAGGTTGGAAACTGGGGTGCAGAAGAACTCCTATAAAGAGCCGAGTTTTTAGACAAGGTTGCAAATGAATGTTTTGAAGAGCAAAGGTTGTAGACCGAGGTGCAGAAGGACTGTTACAGAGAGCAGAGGTTGGACACTGGGGTGCAGAAGGATCGTTGTAGAGGGCAAAATTTTGAGACTGGGGTGCAGAAGGATTGTTATAAAGAACAGAAGTTTGAGACCTGGGTGCAGAAGGCCTGTTACAGAGAGCAGAGTTTGAAGACTGGGTTGCAGAAGGCCTGTTACAGAGAGCAGAGTTTGGAGACTGGGGTGCAGAAGACTCTTACAGAGATGAGCGTTTGGAGAATGGGTTGCAGAAGGATCTTACAGAGAGGAGAGGTTGGAGACTGAGGTGCAGAAAGACTTTTACAGAGAGTAGAGGGTGGAGACTGGGGTGCAGAAGAAGTGTTACAGAGAGCAGACTTTGGAGATTGGGGTGCACAAGAACTGTTACTGAGAGCAGAGTTTGGAGACAGGGGTGCAGAAGGACTGTTTCAGAGAGGAGAGTTTCGAGACTGAGGTGCAGAAGGATTCTTGCAGGGAGCAGAGGTTGGAGACTGGGTTGCAGAAGGCCTGTTACAGATATCTCAGTTTTGAGACTGGTGTGCAGAAAGATATTATAGAGAGCAGATTTTGGAGACTGAGGTGTACAAGTACTATTAGAGAGAGCAGAGGTTGGAGTCTAGGGTGCAGAATGATTGTTTCAGAGAGCAGAGTTTTCAGATTGAGGTGCAGAATGATTGTTGCAGAGAGCAGATGTTCGAGACTGGTGTACAGAAAGAGTGTTTCAGAGAGCAGAACTTGGAGACTGGGGTGGAGAAGTATTTTTGCAGGGAGCAGAGGTTGTATACTGGGGTGCAGAAGGACTGTTATAGAGAGCAGAGGTTTTAGATTTGGATGCAGAAAGCCTGGTACAGAGAGCAGAGCTTTGACACTGTGGTGAAGAATGATTGCTGACAGCTGGTGAGCCTCCTTCTGGACACTTTCTTTTCTGCACAGTCCATCAGGCCCTCTCTCCTCACCCTGCTCTCTTTTGGCTTTATGAGCACCTGTGACTTCCACAGTCACTCTAAGCCATGACTCCCAGGCCTATCTCCTGGGAACCTGTATCGCTGCCTCCTGGAATCTCTTTGGGGAGACCCCGCAGGTACCCAGACTCCAGGCCCAACCTCCTTTCCTCCTTTCCTCACCCCAGACACGCTCCTTCTCATTTTTTTTTTTTTATGTTTTAATGCGTGATCCCACTGCCACTAAGCTACACCACAGACCAGGTGCCCTCTTGTGTCCACGTCACCAGGACTTTAAATTGCTCCACCCAGGGCTCCTCTTCAGAGCTTTTCCCCAAGCTCCAAATGTCACATCTTCAGTTACCAGATATTTCCTTTTAATTTTGTTTTGGCACCCGATTACTCTCCCTGACTACATGAAGGTATTCTAACCACAGCACATGGACTGTAGAGACTATTATGGCTTAGAAATAAGGTATAATCCCACCAAAACCTCAGGGTCAGCCACAGTAACAGTGTTCATATGCGAAATGATTAGACTGTGAGATTTGTGACCTAATCTGTGGATCCATCCATTTTGTGGGTTAATTATCTGAAAGGCCCACTGTACTGAAAGGAGTGTGGGCAGCTGGAGTGTGGCTAGGGACATGCCCTGGGGAATCACATCTTGTCCCCTGTGAACTGTCTCCACCTGTCCCCTCCCCCGCCCCAACCTTCTGGCTGCCATGAGCTAGGGAAGCTTCTCCCCTTGTTCCCTTCCACCTCGGCGTCCCACCTCATCTCAGGGTGGCAGCAATGGGTCAGCTGGCCCAAGACCAAACCTCCAAGCCAGGAGGCCAGAGTGCAAATCCCCCTCCGGGTTGTTCTGGTCAGGCCTGTGGTAACTGTGGCAACCGTGGACCGACCCAGGGAGTAGGTGTTATGAGTGGATTGGACCCACAACCGTTTCCTAAATCCACAGATTCTGTCATTTTCAGAGCTCAAGCCATTTTCATCTGGATGGCCTGTTTCCAGCCTGCCCTCACCTAGAATGTGGTCTACTAGTGATTATTGAGATTCTCCAGCTGTCCTGGTCCTTCCCATTTGCACACCAAAGCTAGCTCCTAGGCAGCCAGACCCATGGACCTCCTGCTCCCCACTGAGGAAAGAAGAGAGATTTTCTGAGGACCCTGTTAGAAGTCCACTCTTATTTTTTTTTAAAGACCACACTCAGAGGGCATGTTTCAGGCAGTCCTTCACATGCGTCTTTGAGAAATCAGACTCACAATGATTTTTGTGATTCTCTCCCAGGATCCAATAACCACCGCTCTACTCCCTACTTCTCTGAGATCAACTTTTTAGCTTCCACAAAGAAGTGAAAAGCTGCTATTTCTTTTTATGTGTCTGGCTTATATCACTTAATATAATTTCTCCCATGAGCTAGTTTTAAATAGAAACTGCACAACAAATTCTTTTATGTCAGATTTAAATTTTATTCTGAAGAGATAATATTTATAGAACTGGAGATTATCTGAATGTTTAGCCGAAGGGAAGAGATTAAGTTTATTTAAGAGAGATGTAAGTTTATTGATCATCTCAATAGATGCAGAAAAATCATTTAACAAAATATAGCACCCCTACCTGTCAAAACAGTAGAAACACTAGGGACAGAAGGAACTTTGTAAAAGCATTGTAAAAGCTATCTATGCTAAACCCAAGGCAGCATCATTCTAAGTGGAGAAAGGTTGAAAGCATTCACTCTAAAAACTGAAAGCAGACAGGGTGCCCCCTCTTTCACCACTTCTATTCAACTTCATCCTTAAAATTGCCGGAGCCATTGGACAAAAGAAAGAAATTAAAGGTATACAAATAGGTCAAGAAGAATTCAAATCTCACTCTTTGCTGATAGGATCATGTCATCTTCTTAAATTTTTTATTAGAGCATAATAGTTATACATAGAAGTTGGGTTGATTTGGAAAAGATCCTACATGCATGGAATCAGATTTACTCCATTCAGTCTCCACCCCCCATCTCCCTCCCGTTTCTGCCCTTATTCTCCTTTCTCTACTGATCTTTTTTTGGGTCATTTATTTGTTAATTTCTGACTGGTGCTTTCTACATATACATACAGGTGCATTCCCCTGTTTTACACTTCCATGTTCACATAACATGATCTGCATATAGAGTTTTCACATTTCCTCCCTTCCCAAACCTCTCCATCTTCTCATTCTCCTTCTACTCCACTGATCTTCCCTGTAAACTTAAGATAGCCAGTCCAACCCCACTTCATCAACTTCTTTCCTCTATTTTGCTCTGGCCCTGATAATTTCAGCATTGTACAGGAATAGTTAACTTCTGCCTTTCCGAACACAGAGATCAAGATTTATGTAAAATGAGAAAAACTCTACATTGGAAAACACTGAAGGCAACACCGACTGCTTCTGCAGATGATGACTCTGCTTTGTAAATGTTTTTCTTAACATTTGCAATGAAAATTATCTTCTCCAAAAATCCTATGTTTACATAAAAGGACAACAGGAGACAGAGATTACTGAGACAGTGAGAAATGACTTCACATCATGATGAGGTCGAATGGCTTTCTGTTGGCTTCTAGCAATTCTCTGGTTACTCCCACCGACCATCACCCCTGCAAATGTGTGCGGCTCCATGGGTCTGATTCCCTGAGACCTGTCTCACAGGTTATCAGTCTCCAGGCTGCTTTTAATTCGATATTATTTCCCATGTTGCTGAAGATTAACAAGACTGTTTGGGGTGCTCTCAGTCAATTTTCATCATGGTCTCTTTTTCCAATGCTATGACAACATTGGAAATGAGCAATCAATAATTTGTCACTGAATTCATCTTCTTGGGATTTTCCAACCACTCCAACCTACAGGGCTTGTTTTACCTGCTCTTTCTGGTCATTTACCTGACCACTCTCCTGGGGAACATGTTCATAATAGTGGCCACCATGATCAGTCCTGCTCTCCACACTCCAATGTACTTTTTCCTCAGCAATTTGAGCTTCTTGGACGTCTGCTACACATCCACCACCCTCCCAGTACTGCTGGTGAACTTCTTCTGGGAAAAGAAGGCCATTTCTTATGAGGGCTGCCTTTCCCAGATCTTCTTCTTTGTGACAAGTGCTGGCACAGAAGATGTCTTACTGGCTGTGTGGCCAGTATGACTGCTGTGTGGCCACCTGCCGTTTTTCTCAGTACCCAGTCATCATAAGTGTGAAGGTCTGTGTTAGCCTGGTGACTGGTCCTGGCTGTGTGGGCTTGTGAATTTGGTCACACACATGGTGCTGGCTATCACACTCACTCTGTGTGGGCCCCACCAGATCAGCCACTTTCTCTGTGACACCCCATTGCTCCTGAAGTTCTCCTGCTCAGACACCTCTGTCAACGAGTCTGCGCTCCACATGTCAGTGCCACCATGGGCCTGAGCCCCTGCCTCTTCAATGCAGGCTCCTATGCTCTCATCATGGCGGCCATCCTGGGGATTCCCTCTGCCCAGGGCAGGAGGAAGGCCTTCTCCACCTGTGCGTCCCACCTCACTGTCGTAGTGGTCTTCTATGGAACAGCCAACTTCCACTATGACAGGCCCAGAGAAGGCTGGACATGGACACCCTGGTCTCTTTGCTCTTCTGTGTGGTGAGC
>NW_027525149.1:0-23287 GCF_052094955.1 Ictidomys tridecemlineatus
TTCACTCTGTTTTCTCCTATAGGGATACATGTATTTGGAACTCTAAATCCAACACGGTTTGTGCTAGCTCTTTGAAACTTGACACAATAAAGCAGTTTCAAGATCTATCTCTATGGTTTGTTTGCTGTTGATGTAGCCCTAAGCAGAGACTGGCGAGAATCACTTTCATGGAAAGGGCCTCCCAAGCTTCCAAAAAACTACGAGTTTCCTGAAATCTCAACAAACACTTTTTCACCCAATCTTGATGATACTTTCAGGTAATGATCAGTACACCAAGCCCACTTGGCTCGCCAAATTTCGTTCTTCTAGGTTAAACCGTTCCTTGGCAGTAACCGGTTTCATTTTGAGGTTTCACTCTGTTTTCTCCAATAGGGATACATGTATTTGGAACTCTAAATCCAACACGGTTTGTGCTAGCTCTTTGAAACTTGACACAATAAAGCAGTTTCAAGATCTATCTCTATGGTTTGTTTGCTGTTGATGTAGCCCTAAGCAGAGACTGGCGAGAATCACTTTCATGGAAAGGGCCTGCCAAGCTTCCAAAAAACTACGAGTTGCCTGAAATCTCAGCAAACACTTTTTCACCCAATCTTGATGATACTTTCAGGTAATGATCAGTACACCAAGCCCACTTGGCTCGCCAAATTTCTTTCTTCTAGGTTAAACCATTCGTTCGCAGTAACCGGTTTCATTTTGAGGTTTCACTCTGTTTTCTCCTATATGGATACATGTATTTGGAACTCTAAATCAAACACGGTTTGTGCTAGCTCTTTGAAACTTGACACAATAAAGCAGTTTCAAGTTCTATGTCTATGGTTTGTTTGCTGTTTATGTAGCCCTAAGCAGAGATTGGCGAGAATCACTTTCATGGAAAGGGCCTGCCAAGCTTCCAAAGAACTACGAGTTGCCTGAAATCTCAGCAAACACTTTTTCACCCAATCTTGATGATACTTTCAGGTTATGATCAGTACACCAAGCCCACTTTGGATCGCCAAATTTCGTTCTTCTAGGTTAAACCGTTCCTTGGCAGGAACCGGTTTCATTTTGAGGTTTCACTCTGTTTTCTCCTATAGGGATACATGTATTTGGAACTCTAAATCCAACACGGTTTGTGCTAGCTCTTTGAAACTTGACACAATAAAGCAGTTTCAAGTTCTATCTCTATGGTTTGTTTGCTGTTGATGTAGCCCTAAGCAGAGACTGGCGAGAATCGCTTTCATGGAAAGGGCCTGCCAAGCTTCCAAAAAACTACGAGTTGCCTGAAATCTCAGCAAACACTTTTTCACCCAATCTTGATGATACTTTCAGGTAATGATCAGTACACCAAGCCCACTTGGCTCGCCAAATTTCGTTCTTCTAGGTTAAACCGTTCCTTGGCAGTAACCGGTTTCATTTTGAGGTTTCACTCTGTTTTCTCCTATAGGGATACATGTATTTGGAACTCTAAATCCAACACGGTTTGTGCTAGCTCTTTGAAACTTGACACAATAAAGCAGTTTCAAGATCTATGTCTATGGTTTGTTTGCTGTTGATGTAGCCCTAAGCAGAGACTGGCGAGAATCACTTTCATGGAAAGGGCCTGCCAAGCTTCCAAAGAACTACGAGTTGCCTGAAATCTCAGAAAACACTTTTTCACCCAATCTTGATGATACTTTCAGGTAATGATCAGTACACCAAGCCCACTTGGCTCGCCAAATTTCTTTCTTCTAGGTTAAACCGTTCGTTCGCAGTAACCGGTTTCATTTTGAGGTTTCACTCTGTTTTCTCCTATATGGATACATGTATTTGGAACTCTAAATCAAACACGGTTGGTGCTAGCTCTTTGAAACTTGACACAATAAAGCAGTTTCAAGTTCTATGTCTATGGTTTGTTTGCTGTTGATGTAGCCCTAAGCAGAGATTGGCGAGAATCACTTTCATGGAAAGGGCCTGCCAAGCTTCCAAAGAACTACGAGTTGCCTGAAATCTCAGCAAACACTTTTTCACCCAATCTTGATGATACTTTCAGGTTATGATCAGTACACCAAGCCCACTTGGCTCGCCAAATTTCGTTCTTCTAGGTTAAACCGTTCCTTGGCAGTAACCGGTTTCATTTTGAGGTTTCACTCTGTTTTCTCCTATAGGGATACATGTATTTGGAACTCTAAATCCAACACGGTTTGTGCTAGCTCTTTGAAACTTGACACAATAAAGCAGTTTCAAGTTCTATCTCTATGGTTTGTTAGCTGTTGATGTAGCCCTAAGCAGAGCCTGGCGAGAATCACTTTCATGGAAAGGGCCTGCCAAGTTTCCAAAAAACTACGAGTTGCCTGAAATCTCAGCAAACACTTTTTCACCCAATCTTGATGATACTTTCAGGTAATGATCAGTACACCAAGCCCACTTGGCTCGCCAAATTTCGTTCTTCTAGGTTAAACCGTTCCTTGGCAGGAACCGGTTTCATTTTGAGGTTTCACTCTGTTTTGTCCTATAGGGATACATGTATTTGGAACTCTAAATCCAACACGGTTTGTGCTAGCTCTTTGAAACTTGACACAATAAAGCAGTTTCAAGTTCTATCTCTATGGTTTGTTTGCTGTTGATGTAGCCCTAAGCAGAGACTGGCGAGAATCACTTTCATGAAAAGGGCCTGCCAAGCTTCCAAAGAACTACGAGTTTCCTGAAATCTCAACAAACACTTTTTCACCCAATCTTGATGATACTTTCAGGTAATGATCAGTACACCAAGCCCACTTGGCTCGCCAAATTTCGTTCTTCTAGGTTAAACCGTTCGTTGGCAGTAACCGGTTTCATTTTGAGGTTTCACTCTGTTTTCTCCTATAGGGATACATGTATTTGGAACTCTAAATCCAACACGGTTTGTGCTAGCTCTTTGAAACTTGACACAATAAAGCAGTTTCAAGTTCTATCTCTATGGTTTGTTTGCTGTTGATGTAGCCCTAAGCAGAGACTGGCGAGAATCACTTTCATGGAAAGGGCCTGCCAAGCTTCCAAAAAACTACGAGTTGCCTGAAATCTCAGCAAACACTTTTTCACCCAATCTTGATGATACTTTCAGGTAATGATCAGTACACCAAGCCCACTTGGCTCGCCAAATTTCGTTCTTCTAGGTTAAACCGTTCCTTGGCAGTAACCGGTTTCATTTTGAGGTTTCACTCTGTTTTCTCCTATAGGGATACATGTATTTGGAACTCTAAATCCAACACGGTTTGTGCTAGCTCTTTGAAACTTGACACAATAAAGCAGTTTCAAGATCTATCTGTATGGTTTGTTTGCTGTTGATGTAGCCCTAAGCAGAGACTGGCGAGAATCACTTTCATGGAAAGGGCCTGCCAAGCTTCCAAAAAACTACGAGTTGCCTGAAATCTCAGCAAACACTTTTTCACCCAATCTTGATGATACTTTCAGGTAATGATCAGTACACCAAGCCCACTTGGCTCGCCAAATTTTTTTCTTCTAGGTTAAACCGTTCGTTCGCAGTAACCGGTTTCATTTTGAGGTTTCACTCTGTTTTCTCCTATATGGATACATGTATTTGGAACTCTAAATCCAACACGGTTTGTGCTAGCTCTTTGAAACTTGACACAATAAAGCAGTTTCAAGTTCTATGTCTATGGTTTGTTTGCTGTTGATGTAGCCCTAAGCAGAGATTGGCGAGAATCACTTTCATGGAAAGGGCCTGCCAAGCTTCCAAAGAACTACGAGTTGCCTGAAATCTCAGCAAACACTTTTTCACCCAATCTTGATGATACTTTCAGGTTATGATCAGTACACCAAGCCCACTTGGATCGCCAAATTTCGTTCTTCTAGGTTAAACCGTTCCTTGGCAGTAATCGGTTTCATTTTGAGGTTTCACTCTGTTTTCTCCTATAGGGATACATGTATTTGGAACTCTAAATCCAACACGGTTTGTGCTAGCTCTTTGAAACTTGACACAATAAAGCAGTTTCAAGTTCTATCTCCATGGTTTGTTAGCTGTTGATGTAGCCCTAAGCAGAGACTGGCGAGAATCACTTTCATGGAAAGGGCCTGCCAAGCTTCCAAAAAACTACGAGTTTCCTGAAATCTCAGCAAACACTATTTCACCCAATCTTGATGATACTTTCATGTAATGATCAGTACACCAAGCCCACTTGGCTCGCCAAATTTCGTTCTTCTAGGTTAAACCGTTCCTTGGCAGTAACCGGTTTCATTTTGAGGTTTCACTCTGTTTTCTCCTATAGGGATACATGTATTTGGAACTCTAAATCCAACACGGTTTGTGCTAGCTCTTTGAAACTTGACACAATAAAGCAGTTTCAAGTTCTATCTCTATGATTTGTTTGCTGTTGATGTAGCCCTAAGCAGAGACTGGCGAGAATCACTTTCATGGAAAGGGCCTGCCAAGCTTCCAAAGAACTACGAGTTGCCTGAAATCTCAGCAAACACTTTTTCACCCAATCTTGATGATACTTTCAGGTAATGATCAGTACACCAAGCCCACTTGGCTCGCCAAATTTCGTTCTTCTAGGTGAAACCGTTCCTTGGCAGTAACCGGTTTCATTTTGAGGTTTCACTCTGTTTTCTCCTATAGGGATACATGTATTTGAAACTCTAAATCAAACACGGTTTGTGCTAGCTCTTTGAAACTTGACACAATAAAGCAGTTTCAAGATCTATCTCTATGGTTTGTTTGCTGTTGATGTAGCCCTAAGAAGAGACTGGCGAGAATCACTTTCATGGAAAGGGCCTGCCAAGCTTCCAAAAAACTACGAGTTGCCTGAAATCTCAGCAAACACTTTTTCACCCAATCTTGATGATACTTTCAGGTAATGATCAGTACACCAAGCCCACTTGTCTCGCCAAATTTCTTTCTTCTAGGTTAAACCGTTCGTTCGCAGTAACCGGTTTCATTTTGAGGTTTCACTCTGTTTTCTCCTATATGGATACATGTATTTGGAACTCTAAATCAAACACGGTTTGTGCTAGCTCTTTGAAACTTGACACAATAAAGCAGTTTCAAGTTCTATGTCTATGGTTTGTTTGCTGTTGATGTAGCCCTAAGCAGAGATTGGCGAGAATCACTTTCATGGAAAGGGCCTGCCAAGCTTCCAAAGAACTACGAGTTGCCTGAAATCTCAGCAAACACTTTTTCACCCAATCTTGATGATACTTTCAGGTTATGATCAGTACACCAAGCCCACTTGGATCGCCAAATTTCGTTCTTCTAGGTTAAACCGTTCCTTGGCAGTAACCGGTTTCATTTTGAGGTTTCACTCTGTTTTCTCCTATAGGGATACATGTATTTGGAACTCTAAATCCAACACGGTTTGTGCTAGCTCTTTGAAACTTGACACAATAAAGCAGTTTCAAGTTCTATCTCTATGGTTTGTTAGCTGTTGATGTAGCCCTAAGCAGAGCCTGGCGAGAATCACTTTCATGGAAAGGGCCTGCCAAGCTTCCAAAAAACTACGAGTTGCCTGAAATCTCAGCAAACACTTTTTCACCCAATCTTGATGATACTTTCAGGTAATGATCAGTACACCAAGCCCACTTGGCTCACCATATTTCGTTCTTCTAGGTTAAACCGTTCCTTGGCAGGAACCGGTTTCATTTTGAGGTTTCACTCTGTTTTGTCCTATAGGGATACATGTATTTGGAACTCTAAATCCAACACGGTTTGTGCTAGCTCTTTGAAACTTGACACAATAAAGCAGTTTCAAGTTCTATCTCTATGGTTTGTTTGCTGTTAATGTAGCCCTAAGCAGAGACTGGCGAGAATTACTTTCATGGAAAGGGCCTGCCAAGCTTCCAAAGAACTACGAGTTGCCTGAAATCTCAGCAAACACTTTTTCACCCAATCTTGATGATACTTTCAGGTAATGATCAGTACACCAAGCCCACTTGGCTCGCCAAATTTCGTTCTTCTAGGTTAAACCGTTCCTTGGCAGTAACCGGTTTCATTTTTAGGTTTCACTCTGTTTTCTCCTATAGGGATACATGTATTTGGAACTCTAAATCCAACACGGTTTGTGCTAGCTCTTTGAAACTTGACACAATAATGCAGTTTCAAGTTCTATCTCTATGGTTTGTTTGCTGTTGATGTAGCCCTAAGCAGAGACTGGCGAGAATCACTTTCATGGAAAGGGCCTGCCAAGCTTCCAAAGAACTACGAGTTGCCTGAAATCTCAGCAAACACTTTTTCACCCAATCTTGATGATACTTTCAGGTAATGATCAGTACACCAAGCCCACTTGGCTCGCCAAATTTCGTTCTTCTAGGTTAAACCGTTCCTTGGCAGTAACCGGTTTCATTTTGAGGTTTCACTCTGTTTTCTCCTATAGGGATACATGTATTTGGAACTCTAAATCCAACACGGTTTGTGCTAGCTCTTTGAAACTTGACACAATAAAGCAGTTTCAAGATCTATCTGTATGGTTTGTTTGCTGTTGATGTAGCCCTAAGCACAGACTGGCGAGAATCACTTTCATGGAAAGGGCCTGCCAAGCTTCCAAAAAACTACGAGTTGCCTGAAATCTCAGCAAACACTTTTTCACCCAATCTTGATGATACTTTCAGGTAATGATCAGTACACCAAGCCCACTTGGCTTGCCAAATTTCGTTCTTCTAGGTTAAACCGTTCGTTCGCAGTAACCGGTTTCATTTTGAGGTTTCACTCTGTTTTCTCCTATAGGGATACATGTATTTGGAACTCTAAATCCAACACGGTTTGTGCTAGCTCTTTGAAACTTGACACAATAAAGCAGTTTCAAGTTCTATCTCTATGGTTTGTTTGCTGTTGATGTAGCCCTAAGCAGAGACTGGCGAGAATCACTTTCATGGAAAGGGCCTACCAAGCTTCCAAAAAACTACGAGTTGCCTGAAATCTCAGCAAACACTTTTTCACCCAATCTTGATGATACTTTCAGGTAATGATCAGTACACCAATCCCACTTGGCTGGCCAAATTTCGTTCTTCTAGGTTAAACCGTTCCTTGGCAGTAACCGGTTTCATTTTGAGGTTTCACTCTGTTTTCTCCTATAGGGATACATGTATTTGGAACTCTAAATCCAACACGGTTTGTGCTAGCTCTTTGAAACTTGACACAATAAAGCAGTTTCAAGATCTATCTCTATGGTTTGTTTGCTGTTGATGTAGCCCTAAGCAGAGACTGGCGAGAATCACTTTCATGGAAAGGGCCTGCCAAGCTTCCAAAAAACTACGAGTTGCCTGAAATCTCAGCAAACACTTTTTCACCCAATCTTGATGATACTTTCAGGTAATGATCAGTACACCAAGCCCACTTGGATCGCCAAATTTCGTTCTTCTAGGTGAAACCGTTCCTTGGCAGTAACCGGTTTCATTTTGAGGTTTCACTCTGTTTTCTCCTATAGGGATACATGTATTTGAAACTCTAAATCAAACACGGTTTGTGCTAGCTCTTTGAAACTTGACACAATAAAGCAGTTTCAAGATCTATCTCTATGGTTTGTTTGCTGTTGATGTAGCCCTAAGCAGAGACTGGCGAGAATCACTTTCATGGAAAGGGCCTGCCAAGCTTCCAAAAAACTACGAGTTGCCTGAAATCTCAGCAAACACTTTTTCACCCAATCTTGATGATACTTTCAGGTTATGATCAGTACACCAAGCCCACTTGGATCGCCAAATTTCGTTCTTCTAGGTTAAACCGTTCCTTGGCAGTAACCGGTTTCATTTTGAGGTTTCACTCTGTTTTCTCCTATAGGGATACATGTATTTGGAACTCTAAATCCAACACGGTTTGTGCTAGCTCTTTGAAACTTGACACAATAAAGCAGTTTCAAGTTCTATCTCTATGGTTTGTTTGCTGTTGATGTAGCCCTAAGCAGAGACTGGCGAGAATCACTTTCATGGAAAGGGCCTGCCAAGCTTCCAAAGAACTACGAGTTGCCTGAAATCTCAGCAAACACTTTTTCACCCAATCTTGATGATACTTTCAGGTTATGATCAGTACACCAAGCCCACTTGGATCGCCAAATTTCGTTCTTCTAGGTTAAACCGTTCCTTGGCAGTAACCGGTTTCATTTTGAGGTTTCACTCTGTTTTCTCCTATAGGGATACATGTATTTGGAACTCTAAATCCAACACGGTTTGTGCTAGCTCTTTGAAACTTGACACAATAAAGCAGTTTCAAGATCTATCTCTATGGTTTGTTTGCTGTTGATGTAGCCCTAAGTAGAGACTGGCGAGAATCACTTTCATGGAAAGGGCCTGCCAAGCTTCCAAAAAACTACGAGTTGCCTGAAATCCCAGCAAACACTTTTTCACCCAATCTTGATGATACTTTCAGGTAATGATCAGTACACCAAGCCCAGTTGGCTCGCCAAATTTCTTTCTTCTAGGTTAAACCGTTCGTTCGCAGTAACCGGTTTCATTTTGAGGTTTCACTCTGTTTTCTCCTATAGAAATACATGTATTTGGAACTCTAAATCCAACACGGTTTGTGCTAGCTCTTTGAAACCTGACACAATAAAGCAGTTTCAAGTTCTATGTCTATGGTTTGTTTGCTGTTGATGTAGCCCTAAGCAGAGACTGGCGAGAATCACTTTCATGGAAAGGGCCTGCCAAGCTTCCAAAGAAGTACGAGTTGCCTGAAATCTCAGCAAACACTTTTTCACCCAATCTTGATGATACTTTCAGGTTATGATCAGTACACCAAGCCCACTTGGATCGCCAAATTTCGTTCTTCTAGGTTAAACCGTTCCTTGGCAGTAACCGGTTCATTTTGAGGTTTCACTCTGTTTTCTCCTATAGGGATACATGTATTTGGAACTCTAAATCCAACACGGTTTGTGCTAGCTCTTTGAAACTTGACACAATAAAGCAGTTTCAAGTTCTATCTCTATGGTTTGTTAGCTGTTGATGTAGCCCAAAGCAGAGACTGGCGAGAATCACTTTCATGGAAAGGGCCTGCCAAGCTTCCAAAAAACTACGAGTTGCCTGAAATCTCAGTAAAACACTTTTTCACCCAATCTTGATGATACTTTCAGGTAATGATCAGTACACCAAGCCCACTTGGCTCGCCAAATTTCTTTCTTCTAAGTTAAACCGTTCGTTCGCAGTAACCGGTTTCATTTTGAGGTTTCACTCTGTTTTCTCCTATAGGGATACATGTATTTGGAACTCTAAATCCAACACGGTTTGTGCTAGCTCTTTGAAACTTGACACAATAAAGCAGTTTCAAGTTCTATGTCTATGGTTTGTTTGCTGTTGATGTAGCCCAAAGCAGAGACTGGCGAGAATCACTTTCATAGAAAGGGCCTGCCAAGCTTCCAAAGAACTACGAGTTGCCTGAAATCTCAGCAAACACTTTTTCACCCAATCTTGATGATACTTTCAGGTAATGATCAGTACACCAAGCCCACTTGGCTCGCCAAATTTCGTTCTTCTAGGTTAAACCGTTCCTTGGCAGTAACCGGTTTCATTTTGAGGTTTCACTCTGTTTTCTCCTATAGGGATACATGTATTTGGAACTCTAAATCCAACACGGTTTGTGCTAGCTCATTGAAACTTGACACAATAAAGAAGATTCAAGTTCTATCTCTATGGTTTGTTTGCTGTTGATGTAGCCCTAAGCAGAGACTGGCGAGAATCACTTTCATGGAAAGGGCCTGCCAAGCTTCCAAAGAACTACGAGTTGCCTGAAATCTCAGCAAACACTTTTTCACCCAATCTTGATGATACTTTCAGGTAATGATCAGTACACCAAGCCCACTTGGCTCGCCAAATTTCGTTCTTCTAGGTTAAACCGTTCATTGGCAGTAACCGGTTTCATTTTGAGGTTTCACTCTGTTTTCTCCTATAGGGATACATGTATTTGGAACTCTAAATCCAACACGGTTTGTGCTAGCTCTTTGAAACTTGACACAATAAAGCAGTTTCAAGTTCTATCTCTATGGTTTGTTTGCTGTTGATGTAGCCCTAAGCAGAGACTGGCGAGAATCACTTTCATGGAAAGGGCCTGCCAAGCTTCCAAAGAACTACGAGTTGCCTGAAATCTCAGCAAACACTTTTTCACCCAATCTTGATGATACTTTCAGGTTATGATCAGTACACCAAGCCCACTTGGATCGCCAAATTTCGTTCTTCTAGGTTAAACCGTTCCTTGGCAGTAACCGGTTTCATTTTGAGGTTTCACTCTGTTTTCTCCTATAGGGATACATGTATTTGGAATTCTAAATCCAACACGGTTTGTGCTAGCTCTTTGAAACTTGACACAATAAAGCAGTTTCAAGATCTATCTCTATGGTTTGTTTGCTGTTGATGTAGCCCTAAGTAGAGACTGGCGAGAATCACTTTCATGGAAAGGGCCTGCCAAGCTTCCAAAAAACTACGAGTTGCCTGAAATCCCAGCAAACACTTTTTCACCCAATCTTGATGATACTTTCAGGTAATGATCAGTACACCAAGCCCAGTTGGCTCGCCAAATTTCTATCTTCTAGGTTAAACCGTTCGTTCGCAGTAACCGGTTTCATTTTGAGGTTTCACTCTGTTTTCTCCTATAGAAATACATGTATTTGGAACTCTAAATCCAACACGGTTTGTGCTAGCTCTTTGAAACCTGACACAATAAAGCAGTTTCAAGTTCTAGGTCTATGGTTTGTTTGCTGTTGATGTAGCCCTAAGCAGAGACTGGCGAGAATCACTTTCATGGAAAGGGCCTGCCAAGCTTCCAAAGAAGTACGAGTTGCCTGAAATCTCAGCAAACACTTTTTCACCCAATCTTGATGATACTTTCAGGTTATGATCAGTACACCAAGCCCACTTGGATCGCCAAATTTCGTTCTTCTAGGTTAAACCGTTCCTTGGCAGTAACCGGTTCATTTTGAGGTTTCACTCTGTTTTCTCCTATAGGGATACATGTATTTGGAACTCTAAATCCAACACGGTTTGTGCTAGCTCTTTGAAACTTGACACAATAAAGCAGTTTCAAGTTCTATCTCTATGGTTTGTTAGCTGTTGATGTAGCCCAAAGCAGAGACTGGCGAGAATCACTTTCATGGAAAGGGCCTGCCAAGCTTCCAAAAAACTACGAGTTGCCTGAAATCTCAGTAAAACACTTTTTCACCCAATCTTGATGATACTTTCATGTAATGATCAGTACACCAAGCCCACTTGGCTCGCCAAATTTCTTTCTTCTAAGTTAAACCGTTCGTTCGCAGTAACCGGTTTCATTTTGAGGTTTCACTCTGTTTTCTCCTATAGGGATACATGTATTTGGAACTCTAAATCCAACACGGTTTGTGCTAGCTCTTTGAAGCTTGACACAATAAAGCAGTTTCAAGTTCTATGTCTATGGTTTGTTTGCTGTTGATGTAGCCCAAAGCAGAGACTGGCGAGAATCACTTTCATAGAAAGGGCCTGCCAAGCTTCCAAAGAACTACGAGTTGCCTGAAATCTCAGCAAACACTTTTTCACCCAATCTTGATGATACTTTCAGGTAATGATCAGTACACCAAGCCCACTTGGCTCGCCAAATTTCGTTCTTCTAGGTTAAACCGTTCCTTGGCAGTAACCGGTTTCATTTTGAGGTTTCACTCTGTTTTCTCCTATAGGGATACATGTATTTGGAACTCTAAATCCAACACGGTTTGTGCTAGCTCATTGAAACTTGACACAATAAAGAAGATTCAAGTTCTATCTCTATGGTTTGTTTGCTGTTGATGTAGCCCTAAGCAGAGACTGGCGAGAATCACTTTCATGGAAAGGGCCTGCCAAGCTTCCAAAGAACTACGAGTTGCCTGAAATCTCAGCAAACACTTTTTCACCCAATCTTGATGATACTTTCAGGTAATGATCAGTACACCAAGCCCACTTGGCTCGCCAAATTTCGTTCTTCTAGGTTAAACCGTTCGTTGGCAGTAACCGGTTTCATTTTGAGGTTTCACTCTGTTTTCTCCTATAGGGATACATGTATTTGGAACTCTAAATCCAACACGGTTTGTGCTAGCTCTTTGAAACTTGACACAATAAAGCAGTTTCAAGTTCTATCTCTATGGTTTGTTTGCTGTTGATGTAGCCCTAAGCAGAGACTGGCGAGAATCACTTTCATGGAAAGGGCCTGCCAAGCTTCCAAAAAACTACGAGTTTCCTGAAATCTCAACAAACACTTTTTCACCCAATCTTGATGATACTTTCAGGTAATGATCAGTACACCAAGCCCACTTGGCTCGCCAAATTTCGTTCTTCTAGGTTAAACCGTTCCTTGGCAGTAACCGGTTTCATTTTGAGGTTTCACTCTGTTTTCTCCTATAGGGATACATGTATTTGGAACTCTAAATCAAACACGGTTTGTGCTAGCTCTTTGAAACTTGACACAATAAAGCAGTTTCAAGTTCTATCTCTATGGTTTGTTTGCTGTTGATGTAGCCCTAAGCAGAGACTGGCGAGAATCACTTTCATGGAAAGGGCCTGCCAAGCTTCCAAAAAACTACGAGTTGCCTGAAATCTCAGCAAACACTTTTTCACCCAATCTTGATGATACTTTCAGGTAATGATCAGTACACCAAGCCCACTTGGCTCGCCAAATTTCGTTCTTCTAGGTTAAACCGTTCCTTGGCAGTAACCGGTTTCATTTTGAGGTTTCACTCTGTTTTCTCCTATAGGGATACATGTATTTGGAACTCTAAATCCAACACGGTTTGTGCTAGCTCTTTGAAACTTGACACAATAAAGCAGTTTCAAGATCTATCTCTATGATTTGTTTGCTGTTGATGTAGCCCTAAGAAGAGACTGGCGAGAATCACTTTCATGGAAAGGGCCTGCCAAGCTTCCAAAAAACTACGAGTTTCCTGAAATCTCAACAAACACTTTTTCACCCAATCTTGATGATACTTTCAGGTAATGATCAGTACACCAAACCCACTTGGCTCGCCAAATTTTGTTCTTCTAGGTTAAACCGTTCCTTGGCAGTAACCGGTTTCATTTTGAGGTTTCACTCTGTTTTCTCCTATAGGGATACATGTATTTGGAACTCTAAATCCAACACGGTTTGTGCTAGCTCTTTGAAACTTGACACAATAAAGCAGTTTCAAGTTCTATGTCTATGGTTTGTTTGCTGTTGATGTAGCCCTAAGCAGAGACTGGCGAGAATCACTTTCATGGAAAGGGCCTGCCAAGCTTCCAAAGAACTACGAGTTGCCTGAAATCTCAGCAAACACTTTTTCACCCAATCTTGATGATACTTTCAGGTTATGATCAGTACACCAAGCCCACTTGGCTCGCCAAATTTCGTTCTTCTAGGTTAAACCGTTTCTTGGCAGTAACCGGTTTCATTTTGAGGTTTCACTCTGTTTTCTCCTATAGGGATACATGTATTTGGAACTCTAAATCCAACACGGTTTGTGCTAGCTCTTTGAAACTTGACACAATAAAGCAGTTTCAAGTTCTATCTCTATGGTTTGTTTGCTGTTGATGTAGCCCTAAGCAGAGACTGGCGAGAATCACTTTCATGGAAAGGGCCTGCCAAGCTTCCAAAGAACTACGAGTTGCCTGAAATCTCAGCAAACACTTTTTCACCCAATCTTGATGATACTTTCAGGTAATGATCAGTACACCAAGCCCACTTGGCTCGCCAAATTTCGTTCTTCTAGGTTAAACCGTTCCTTGGCAGTAACCGGTTTCATTTTGAGGTTTCACTCTGTTTTCTCCTATAGGGATACATGTATTTGGAACTCTAAATCCAACACGGTTTGTGCTAGCTCTTTGAAACTTGACACAATAAAGCAGTTTCAAGTTCTATCTCTATGGTTTGTTTGCTGTTGATGTAGCCCTAAGCAGAGACTGGCGAGAATCACTTTCATGGAAAGGGCCTGCCAAGCTTCCAAAAAACTACGAGTTGCCTGAAATCTCAGCAAACACTTTTTCACCCAATCTTGATGATACTTTCAGGTAATGATCAGTACACCAAGCCCACTTGGCTCGCCAAATTTCGTTCTTCTAGGTTAAACCGTTCCTTGGCAGTAACCGGTTTCATTTTGAGGTTTCACTCTGTTTTCTCCTATAGGGATACATGTATTTGGAACTCTAAATCCAACACGGTTTGTGCTAGCTCTTTGAAACTTGACACAATAAAGCAGTTTCAAGATCTATCTCTATGGTTTGTTTGCTGTTGATGTAGCCCTAAGCAGAGACTGGCGAGAATCACTTTCATGGAAAGGGCCTGGCAAGCTTCCAAAAAACTACGAGTTGCCTGAAATCTCAGCAAACACTTTTTCACCCAATCTTGATGATACTTTCAGGTAATGATCAGTACACCAAGCCCACTTGGCTCGCCAAATTTCGTTCTTCTAGGTTAAACCGTTCTTTGGCAGTAACCGGTTTCATTTTGAGGTTTCACTCTGTTTTCTCCTATAGGGATACATGTATTTGGAACTCTAAATCCAACACGGTTTGTGCTAGCTCTTTGAAACTTGACACAATAAAGCAGTTTCAAGTTCTATCTCTATGGTTTGTTTGCTGTTGATGTAGCCCTAAGCAGAGACTGGCGAGAATCACTTTCATGGAAAGGGCCTGCCAAGCTTCCAAAAAACTACGAGTTGCCTGAAATCTCAGCAAACACTTTTTCACCCAATCTTGATGATACTTTCAGGTAATGATCAGTACACCAAGCCCACTTGGCTCGCCAAATTTCGTTCTTCTAGGTTAAACCGTTCGTTCGCAGTAACCGGTTTCATTTTGAGGTTTCACTCTGTTTTCTCCTATAGGGATACATGTATTTGGAACTCTAAATCCAACACGGTTTGTGCTAGCTCTTTGAAACTTGACACAATAAAGCAGTTTCAAGTTCTGTCTCTATGGTTTGTTTGCTGTTGATGTAGCCCTAAGCAGAGACTGGCGAGAATCACTTTCATGGAAAGGGCCTGCCAAGCTTTAAAAAAACTACGAGTTGCCTGAAATCTCAACAAACACTTTTTCACCCAATCTTGATGATACTTTCAGGTAATGATCAGTACACCAAGCCCACTTGGCTCGCCAAATTTCGTTCTTCTAGGTTAAACCGTTCCTTGGCAGTAACCGGTTTCATTTTGAGGTTTCACTCTGTTTTCTCCTATAGGGATACATGTATTTGGAACTCTAAATCCAACACGGTTTGTGCTAGCTCTTTGAAACTTGACACAATAAAGCAGTTTCAAGATCTATCTCTATGGTTTGTTTGCTGTTGATGTAGCCCTAAGCAGAGACTGGCGAGAATCACTTTCATGGAAAGGGCCTGCCAAGCTTCGAAAAAACTACGAGTTTCCTGAAATCTCAACAAACACTTTTTCACCCAATCTTGATGATACTTTCAGGTAATGATCAGTACACCAAGCCCACTTGGCTCGCCAAATTTCGTTCTTCTAGGTTAAACCGTTCCTTGGCAGTAACCGGTTTCATTTTGAGTTTTCACTCTGTTTTCTCCTATAGGGATACATGTATTTGGAACTCTAAATCCAACACGGTTTGTGCTAGCTCTTTGAAACTTGACACAATAAAGCAGTTTCAAGTTCTTTCTCTATGGTTTGTTTGCTGTTGATGTAGCCCTAAGCAGAGACTGGCGAGAATCAATTTCATGGAAAGGGCCTGCCAAGCTTCCAAAAAACTACGAGTTGCCTGAAATCTCAGCAAACACTTTTTCACCCAATCTTGATGATACTTTCAGGTAATGATCAGTACACCAAGCCCACTTGGCTCGCCAAATTTCGTTCTTCTAGGTTAAACCGTTCGTTCGCAGTAACCGGTTTCATTTTGAGGTTTCACTCTGTTTTCTCCTATAGGGATACATGTATTTGGAACTCTAAATCCAACACGGTTTGTGCTAGCTCTTTGAAACTTGACACAATAAAGCAGTTTCAAGTTCTATCTCTATGGTTTGTTTGCTGTTGATGTAGCCCTAAGCAGAGACTGGCGAGAATCACTTTCATGGAAAGGGCCTGCCAAGCTTCCAAAGAACTACGAGTTGCCTGAAATCTCAGCAAACACTTTTTCACCCAATCTTGATGATACTTTCAGGTAATGATCAGTACACCAAGCCCACTTGGCTCGCCAAATTTCGTTCTTCTAGGTTAAACCGTTCCTTGGCAGTAACCGGTTTCATTTTGAGGTTTCACTCTGTTTTCTCCTATAGGGATACATGTATTTGGAACTCTAAATCCAACACGGTTTGTGCTAGCTCTTTGAAACTTGACACAATAAAGCAGTTTCAAGTTCTATCTCTATGGTTTGTTTGCTGTTGATGTAGCCCTAAGCAGAGACTGGCGAGAATCACTTTCATGGAAAGGGCCTGCCAAGCTTCCAAAAAACTATGAGTTGCCTGAAATCTCAGCAAACACTTTTTCACCCAATCTTGATGATACTTTCAGGTAATGATCAGTACACCAATCCCACTTGGCTCGCCAAATTTCGTTCTTCTAGGTTAAACCGTTCGTTCGCAGTAACCGGTTTCATTTTGAGGTTTCACTCTGTTTTCTCCTATAGGGATACATGTATTTGGAACTCTAAATCCAACACGGTTTGTGCTAGCTCTTTGAAACTTGACACAATAAAGCAGTTTCAAGTTCTATCTCTATGGTTTGTTTGCTGTTGATGTAGCCCTAAGCAGAGACTGGCGAGAATCACTTTCATGGAAAGGGCCTGCCAAGCTTCGAAAAAACTACGAGTTGCCTGAAATCTCAACAAACACTTTTTCACCCAATCTTGATGATACTTTCAGGTAATGATCAGTACACCAAGCCCACTTGGCTCGCCAAATTTCGTTCTTCTAGGTTAAACCGTTCCTTGGCAGTAACCGGTTTCATTTTGAGGTTTCACTCTGTTTTCTCCTATAGGGATACATGTATTTGGAACTCTAAATCCAACACGGTTTGTGCTAGCTCTTTGAAACTTGACACAATAAAGCAGTTTCAAGTTCTATCTCTATGGTTTGTTTGCTGTTGATGTAGCCCTAAGCAGAGACTGGCGAGAATCACTTTCATGGAAAGGGCTTGCCAAGCTTCCAAAAAACTACGAGTTTCCTGAAATCTCAGCAAACACTTTTTCACCCAATCTTGATGATACTTTCAGGTAATGATCAGTACACCAAGCCCACTTGGCTCGCCAAATTTCGTTCTTCTAGGTTAAACCGTTCCTTGGCAGTAACCAGTTTCATTTTGAGGTTTCACTCTGTTTTCTCCTATAGGGATACATGTATTTGGAACTCTAAATCCAACACGGTTTGTGCTAGCTCTTTGAAACTTGACACAATAAAGCAGTTTCATGTTCTATCTCTATGGTTTGTTCGCTGTTGATGTAGCCCTAAGCAGAGACTGGCGAGAATCACTTTCATGGAAAGGGCCTGCCAAGCTTCCAAAGAACTACGAGTTGCCTGAAATCTCAGCAAACACTTTTTCACCCAATCTTGATGATACTTTCAGGTAATGATCAGTACACCAAGCCCACTTGGCTCGCCAAATTTCGTTCTTCTAGGTTAAACAGTTCCTTGGCAGTAACCGGTTTCATTTTGAGGTTTCACTCTGTTTTCTCCTATAGGGATACATGTATTTGGAACTCTAAATCCAACACGGTTTGTGCTAGCTCTTTGAAACTTGACACAATAAAGCAGTTTCAAGATCTATCTCTATGGTTTGTTTGCTGTTGATGTAGCCCTAAGCAGAGACTGGCGAGAATCACTTTCATGGAAAGGGCCTGCCAAGCTTCCAAAAAACTACGAGTTGCCTGAAATCTCAGCAAACACTTTTTCACCCAATCTTGATGATACTTTCAGGTAATGATCAGTACACCAAGCCCACTTGGCTCGCCAAATTTCGTTCTTCTAGGTTAAACTGTTCCTTGGCAGTAACCGGTTTCATTTTGAGGTTTCACTCTGTTTTCTCCTATAGGGATACATGTATTTGGAACTCTAAATCCAACACGGTTTGTGCTAGCTCTTTGAAACTTGACACAATAAAGCAGTTTCAAGATCTATCTCTATGGTTTGTTTGCTGTTGATGTAGCCCTAAGCAGAGACTGGCGAGAATCACTTTCATGGAAAGGGCCTGCCAAGCTTCCAAAGAACTACGAGTTGCCTGAAATCTCAGCAAACACTTTTTCACCCAATCTTGATGATACTTTCAGGTTATGATCAGTACACCAAGCCCACTTGGCTGGCCAAATTTCGTTCTTCTAGGTTAAACCGTTCCTTGGCAGGAACCGGTTTCATTTTGAGGTTTCACTCTGTTTTCTCCTATAGGGATACATGTATTTGGAACTCTAAATCCAACACGGTTTGTGCTAGCTCTTTGAAACTTGACACAATAAAGCAGTTTCAAGTTCTATCTCTATGGTTTGTTTGCTGTTGATGTAGCCCTAAGCAGAGACTGGCGAGAATCACTTTCATGGAAAGGGCCTGCCAAGCTTCCAAAAAACTACGAGTTGCCTGAAATCTCAGCAAACACTTTTTCACCCAATCTTGATGATACTTTCAGGTAATGATCAGTACACCAAACCCACTGGCTCGCCAAATTTCGTTCTTCTAGGTTAAACCGTTCCTTGGCAGTAACCGGTTTCATTTTGAGGTTTCACTCTGTTTTCTCCTATAGGGATACATGTATTTGGAACTCTAAATCCAACACGGTTTGTGCTAGCTCTTTGAAACTTGACACAATAAAGCAGTTTCAAGTTCTATCTCTATGGTTTGTTTGCTATTGATGTAGCCCTAAGCAGAGACTGGCGAGAATCACTTTCATGGAAAGGGCCTGCCAAGCTTCCAAAAAACTACGAGTTGCCTGAAATCTCAGCAAACACTTTTTCACCCAATCTTGATGATACTTTCAGGTAATGATCAGTACACCAAGCCCACTTGGCTCGCCAAATTTCGTTCTTCTAGGTTAAACCGTTCCTTCGCAGTAACCGGTTTCATTTTGAGGTTTCACTCTGTTTTCTCCTATAGGGATACATGTATTTGGAACTCAAAATCCAACACGGTTTGTGCTAGCTCTTTGAAACTTGACACAATAAAGCAGTTTCAAGTTCTATCTCTATGGTTTGTTTGCTGTTGATGTAGCCCTAAGCAGAGACTGGCGAGAATCACTTTCATGGAAAGGGCCTGCCAAGCTTCCAAAAAACTACGAGTTGCCTGAAATCTCAGCAAACACTTTTTCACCCAATCTTGATGATACTTTCAGGTAATGATCAGTACACCAAGCCCACTTGGCTCGCCAAATTTCGTTCTTCTAGGTTAAACCGTTCCTTCGCAGTAACCGGTTTCATTTTGAGGTTTCACTCTGTTTTCTCCTATAGGGATACATGTATTTTGAACTCTAAATCCAACACGGTTTGTGCTAGCTCTTTGAAACTTGACACAATAAAGCAGTTTCAAGTTCTATCTCTATGGTTTGTTTGCTGTTGATGTAGCCCTAAGCAGAGACTGGCGAGAATCACTTTCATGGAAAGGGCCTGCCAAGCTTCCAAAAAACTACGAGTTGCCTGAAATCTCAGCAAACACTTTTTCACCCAATCTTGATGATACTTTCAGGTAATGATCAGTACACCAAGCCCACTTGGCTCGCCAAATTTCGTTCTTCTAGGTTAAACCGTTCCTTGGCAGTAACCGGTTTCATTTTGAGGTTTCACTCTGTTTTCTCCTATAGGGATACATGTATTTGGAACTCTAAATCAAACACGGTTTGTGCTAGCTCTTTGAAACTTGACACAATAAAGCAGTTTCAAGATCTATCTCTATGGTTTGTTTGCTGTTGATGTAGCCCTAAGCAGAGACTGGCGAGAATCACTTTCATGGAAAGGGCCTGCCAAGCTTCCAAAAAACTACGAGTTGCCTGAAATCTCAGCAAACACTGTTTCACCCAATCTTGATGATACTTTCAGGTAATGATCAGTACACCAAGCCCACTTGGCTCGCCAAATTTCTTTCTTCAAGGTTAAACCGTTCGTTCGCAGTAACCGGTTTCATTTTGAGGTTTCACTCTGTTTTCTCCTATAGGGATACATGTATTTGGAACTCTAAATCCAACACGGTTTGTGCTAGCTCTTTGAAACTTGACACAATAAAGCAGTTTCAAGTTCTATCTCTATGCTTTGTTAGCTGTTGATGTAGCCCTAAGCAGAGACTGGCGAGAATCACTTTCATGGAAAGGGCCTGCCAAGCTTCCAAAAAACTACGAGTTGCCTGAAATCTCAGCAAACACTTTTTCACCCAATCTTGATGATACTTTCAGGTAATGATCAGTACACCAAGCCCACTTGGCTCGCCAAATTTCGTTTTTCTAGGTTAAACCGTTCCTTGGCAGGAACCGGTTTCATTTTGAGGTTTCACTCTGTTTTCTCCTATAGGGATACATGTATTTGGAACTCTAAATCCAACACGGTTTGTGCTAGCTCTTTGAAACTTGACACAATAAAGCAGTTTCAAGTTCTATCTCTATGGTTTGTTTGCTGTTGATGTAGCCCTAAGCAGAGACTGGCGAGAATCACTTTCATGGAAAGGGCCTGCCAAGCTTCCAAAGAACTACGAGTTGCCTGAAATCTCAGCAAACACTTTTTCACCCAATCTTGATGATACTTTCAGGTAATGATCAGTACACCAAGCCCACTTGGCTCGCCAAATTTCGTTTTTTTATGTGAAACCGTTCCTTGGCAGTAACCGGTTTCATTTTGAGGTTTCACTCTGTTTTCTCCTATAGGGATACATGTATTTGGAACTCTAAATCCAACACGGTTTGTGCTAGCTCTTTGAAACTTGACACAATAAAGCAGCTTCAAGTTCTATCTCTATGGTTTGTTAGCTGTTGATGTAGCCCTAAGCAGAGACTGGCGAGAATCACTTTCATGGAAAGGGCCTGCCAAGCTTCCAAAAAACTACGAGTTGCCTGAAATCTCAGCAAACACTTTTTCACCCAATCTTGATGATACTTTCAGGTAATGATCAGTACACCAAGCCCACTTGGCTCGCCAAATTTCGTTCTTCTAGGTTAAACCGTTCCTTGGCAGAAACCGGTTTCATTTTGAGGTTTCACTCTGTTTTCTCCTATAGGGATACATGTATTTGGAACTCTAAATCCAACACGGTTTGTGCTAGCTCTTTGAAACTTGACACAATAAAGCAGTTTCAAGTTCTATCTCTATGGTTTGTTTGCTGTTGATGTAGCCCTAAGCAGAGACTGGCGAGCATCACTTTCATGGAAAGGGCCTGCCAAGCTTCCAAAGAACTACGAGTTGCCTGAAATCTCAGCAAACACTTTTTCACCCAATCTTGATTATACTTTCAGGTAATGATCAGTACACCAAGCCTACTTGGCTCGCCAAATTTCGTTCTTCTAGGTTAAACCGTTCCTTGGCAGTAACCGGTTTCATTTTGAGGTTTCACTCTGTTTTCTCCTATAGGGATACATGTATTTGGAACTCTAAATCCAACACGGTTTGTGCTAGCTCTTTGAAACTTGACACAAAAAAGCAGTTTCAAGTTCTATCTCTATGGTTTGTTTGCTGTTGATGTAGCCCTAAGCACAGACTGGCGAGAATCACTTTCATGGAAAGGGCCTGCCAAGCTTCCAAAGAACTACGAGTTGCCTGAAATCTCAGCAAACACTTTTTCACCCAATCTTGATGATACTTTCAGGTAATGATCAGTACACCAAGCCCACTTGGCTCGCCAAATTTCGTTTTTTTATGTGAAACCGTTCCTTGGCAGTAACCGGTTTCATTTTGAGGTTTCACTCTGTTTTCTCCTATAGGGATACATGTATTTGGAACTCTAAATCCAACACGGTTTGTGCTAGCTCTTTGAAACTTGACACAATAAAGCAGTTTCAAGTTCTATCTCTATGGTTTGTTAGCTGTTGATGTAGCCCTAAGCAGAGACTGGCGAGAATCACTTTCATGGAAAGGGCCTGCCAAGCTTCCAAAAAACTACGAGTTTCCTGAAATCTCAGCAAACACTTTTTCACCCAATCTTGATGATACTTTCAGGTAATGATCAGTACACCAAGCCCACTTGGTTCGCCAAATTTCGTTCTTCTAGGTTAAACCGTTCCTTGGCAGGAACCGGTTTCATTTTGAGGTTTCACTCTGTTTTCTCCTATAGGGATACATGTATTTGGAACTCTAAATCCAACACGGTTTGTGCTAGCTCTTTGAAACTTGACACAAAAAAGCAGTTTCAAGTTCTATCTCTATGGTTTGTTTGCTGTTGATGTAGCCCTAAGCAGAGACTGGCGAGAATCACTTTCATGGAAAGGGCCTGCCAAGCTTCCAAAGAACTACGAGTTGCCTGAAATCTCAGCAAACACTTTTTCACCCAATCTTGATGATACTTTCAGGTAATGATCAGTATACCAAGCCCACTTGGCTCGCCAAATTTCGTTGTTCTAGGTTAAACCGTTCCTTGGCAGTAACCGGTTTCATTTTGAGGTTTCACTCTGTTTTCTCCTATAGGGATACATGTATTTGGAACTCTAAATCCAACACGGTTTGTGCTAGCTCTTTGAAACTTGACACAATAAAGCAGTTTCAAGATCTATCTCTGCGGTTTGTTTGCTGTTGATGTAGCCCTAAGCAGAGACTGGCGAGAATCACTTTCATGGAAAGGGCCTGCCAAGCTTCGAAAAAACTACGAGTTTCCTGAAATCTCAACAAACACTTTTTCACCCAATCTTGATGATACTTTCAGGTAATGATCAGTACACCAAGCCCACTTGGCTCGCCAAATTTCGTTCTTCTAGGTTAAACCGTTCCTTGGCTGTAACCGGTTTCATTTTGAGGTTTCACTCTGTTTTCTCCTATAGGGATACATGTATTTGGAACTCTAAATCAAACACGGTTTGTGCTAGCTCTTTGAAACTTGACACAATAAAGCAGTTTCAAGATCTATCTCTATGGTTTGTTTGCTGTTGATGTAGCCCTAAGCAGAGACTGGCGAGAATCACTTTCATGGAAAGGGCCTGCCAAGCTTCCAAAAAACTACGAGTTGCCTGAAATCTCAGCAAACACTTTTTCACCCAATCTTGATGATACTTTCAGGTAATGATCAGTACACCAAGCCCACTTGGCTCGCCAAATTTCTTTCTTCTAGGTTAAACCGTTCGTTCGCAGTAACCGGTTTCATTTTGAGGTTTCACTCTGTTTTCTCCTATATGGATACATGTATTTGGAACTCTAAATCAAACACGGTTTGTACTAGCTCTTTGAAACTTGACACAATAAAGCAGTTTCAAGTTCTATGTCTATGGTTTGTTTGCTGTTGATGTAGCCCTAAGCAGAGATTGGCGAGAATCACTTTCATGGAAAGGGCCTGCCAAGC
>NW_027525150.1:0-23281 GCF_052094955.1 Ictidomys tridecemlineatus
CCTTCCAAAAAACTACGAGTTGCCTGATATCTCAGCACACACTTTTTCACCCAATCTTGATGAAACTTTCAGGTAATGATCAGTACACCAATCCCACTTGGCTCGACAAATTTCGTTCTTCTAGGTGAAACCGTTCGTTGGCAGTAAACGGTTTCATTTTGAGGTTTCACTCTGTTTTCTCCTATAGGGATACATGTATTTGGAACTCTAAATCAAACACGGTTTGTGCTAGCTCTTTGAAACTTGACACCATAAAGCAGTTTCAAGTTCTATCTCTATGGTTTGTTTGCTGTTGATGTAGCCCCTAAGCAGAGACTGGCGAGAATCACTTTCATGGAAGGGCCTGCCAAGCTTCCAAAAAACTACGAGTTGCCTGAAATCTCAGCACACACTTCTTCACCCAATCTTGATGAAACTTTCAGGTAATTATCAGTACACCAATCCCACTTGGCTCGCCAATTTCGTTTTTCTAGGTGAAACCGTTCATTGGCAGTAACCGGTTTCATTTTGAGGTTTCACTCTGTTTTCTCCTACAGGGATACATGTATTTGGAACTCTAAATCAAACACGGTTTGTGCTAGCTCTTTGAAAGTTGACACCATAAAGCAATTTCAAGTTCTATCTGTATGGTTTGTTTGCTGTTGATGTAGCCCTAAGCAGAGACTGGCGAGAATCACTTTCATGGAAAGGGCCTGCCAAGCTTCCAAAAAACTACGAGTTGCCTGCAATCTCAGCACACACTTTTTCACCCAATCTTGATGAAACTTTCAGGTAATGATCAGTACACCCATCCCACTTGGCTCGCCAAATTTCGTTTTTCTAGGTGAAAACGTTCGTTGGCAGTAACCGGTTTCATTTTGAGGTTTCACTCTGTTTTCTCCTACAGGGATACATGTATTTGGAACTCTAAATCAAACACGGTTTGTGCTAGCTCTTTGAAACTTGACACCATAAAGCAGTTTCAATTTCTATCTCTATGGTTTGTTTGCTGTTTATGTAGCCCTAAGCAGAGACTGGGGAGAATCACTTTCAAGGAAAGGGCCTGCCAAGCTTCCAAAAAACTACGAGTTGCCTGAAATCTCAGCACACACTTTTTCACCCAATCTTGATGAAACTTTCAGGTAATGATCAATACACCAATCCCACTTGGCTCGCCAAGTTTCATCTTCTAGGTGAAACGGTTCGTTGGCAGTAACCCGTTTCATTTGAGGTTTCACTCTGTTTTCTCCTATAGGGATACATGTATTTGGAACTCTAAATCAAACACGGTTTGTGCTAGCTCTTTGAACTTGACACCATAAAGCAGTTTCAAGTTCTATCTCTATGGTTTGTTTGCTGTTGATGTAGCCCTAAGCAGAGACTGGCGAGAATCACTTTCATGGAAAGGGCCTACCAAGCTTCCAAAAACTACGAGTTCCTGAAATCTCAGCACACACTTCTTCACCCAATCTTGATGAAACTTTCAGGTAATGATCAGTACACCAATCCCACTTGGCTCGCCAAATTTCGTTCTTCTAGGTGAAACCATTCGTTGGCAGTAACCGGTTTCATTTTGAGGTTTCACTCTGTATTCTCCTATAGGGATACATGTATTTGGAACTCTAAATCAAACACGGTTTGTGCTACCTCTTTGAAACTTGACACAATAAAGCAGTTTCAAGTTCTATCTGTATGTTTGTTTGCTCTTGATGTAGCCCTAAGCAGAGACTGGCGAGAATCACTTTCATGGAAAGGGCCTGCCAAGCTTCCAAAAAACTACGAGTTGCCTGAAATCTCAGCACACACTTTTCACCCAATCTTGATGAAACTTTCAGGTAATGATCAGTACACCCATCCCACTTGGCTCGCCAAATTTCGTTCTTCTAGGTGAAACCGTTCGTTGGCATTAACCGGTTTCATTTTGAGGTTTCACTCTGTTTTCTCCTACAGAGATACATGTATTTGGAACTGTAAATCAAACACGGTTTGTGCTAGCTCTTTGAAACTTGACACCATAAAGCAGTTTCAAGTTCTATCTCTATGATTTGTTTGCTGTTGATGTAGCCCTAAGCAGAGACTGGCGAGAATCACTTTCATGGAAAGGGCCTGCCAAGCTTCCAAAAAACTACGAGTTGCCTGATATCTCAGCACACACTTTTTCACCCAATCTTGATGAAACTTTCAGGTAATGATCAGTACACCAATCCCACTTGGCTCGCCAAAATTTCGTTCTTCTAGGTGAAACCGTTCGTTGGCAGTAAACGGTTTCATTTTGAGGTTTCACTCTGTTTTCTCCTATAGGGATACATGTATTTGGAACTCTAAATCAAACACGGTTTGTGCTAGCTCTTTGAAACTTGACACCATAAAGCAGTTTCAAGTTCTATCTCTATGGTTTGTTTGCTGTTGATGTAGCCCTAAGCAGAGACTGGCGAGAATCACTTTCATGGAAAGGGCCTGCCAAGCTTCCAAAAACTACGAGTTGCCTGAAATCTCAGCACACACTTCTTCACCCAATCTTGATGAAACTTTCAGGTAATTATCAGTACACCAATCCCACTTGGCTCGCCAAATTTCGTTTTTCTAGGTGAAACCGTTCATTGGCAGTAACCGGTTTCATTTTGAGGTTTCACTCTGTTTTCTCCTACAGGGATACATGTATTTGGAACTCTAAATCAAACACGGTTTGTGCTAGCTCTTTGAAAGTTGACACCATAAAGCAATTTCAAGTTCTATCTGTATGGTTTGTTTGCTGTTGATGTAGCCCTAAGCAGAGACTGGCGAGAATCACTTTCATGGAAAGGGCCTGCCAAGCTTCCAAAAAAACTACGAGTTGCCTGCAATCTCAGCACACACTTTTTCACCCAATCTTGATGAAACTTTCAGGTAATGATCAGTACACCCATCCCACTTGGCTCGCCAAATTTCGTTTTTCTAGGTGAAAACGTTCGTTGGCAGTAACCGGTTTCATTTTGAGGTTTCACTCTGTTTTCTCCTACAGGGATACATGTATTTGGAACTCTAAATCAAACACGGTTTGTGCTAGCTCTTTGAAACTTGACACCATAAAGCAGTTTCAATTTCTATCTCTATGTTTGTTTGCTGTTTATGTAGCCCTAAGCAGAGACTGGGGAGAATCACTTTCATGGAAAGGGCCTGCCAAGCTTCCAAAAACTACGAGTTGCCTGAAATCTCAGCACACACTTTTTCACCCAATTCTTGATGAAACTTTCAGGTAATGATCAATACACCAATCCCACTTGGCTCGCCAAGTTTCATTCTTCTAGGTGAAACGGTTCGTTGGCAGTAACCCGTTTCATTTTGAGGTTTCACTCTGTTTTCTCCTATAGGGATACATGTATTTGGAACTCTAAATCAAACACGGTTTGTTGCTAGCTCTTTGAACTTGACACCATAAAGCAGTTTCAAGTTCTATCTCTATGGTTTGTTTGCTGTTGATGTAGCCCTAAGCAGAGACTGGCGAGAATCACTTTCATGGAAAGGGCCTACCAAGCTTCCAAAAAACTACGAGTTTCCTGAAATCTCAGCACACACTTCTTCACCCAATCTTGATGAAACTTTCAGGTAATGATCAGTACACCAATCCCACTTGGCTCGCCAAATTTCGTTCTTCTAGGTGAAACCATTCGTTGGCAGTAACCGGTTTCATTTTGAGGTTTCACTCTGTATTCTCCTATAGGGATACATGTATTTGGAACTCTAAATCAAACACGGTTTGTGCTACCTCTTTGAAACTTGACACAATAAAGCAGTTTCAAGTTCTATCTGTATGGTTTGTTTGCTCTTGATGTAGCCCTAAGCAGAGACTGGCGAGAATCACTTTCATGGAAAGGGCCTGCCAAGCTTCCAAAAAACTACGAGTTGCCTGAAATCTCAGCACACACTTTTTCACCCAATCTTGATGAAACTTTCAGGTAATGATCAGTACACCCATCCCACTTGGCTCGCCAAATTTCGTTCTTCTAGGTGAAACCGTTCGTTGGCATTAACCGGTTTCATTTTGAGGTTTCACTCTGTTTTCTCCTACAGAGATACATGTATTTGGAACTGTAAATCAAACACGGTTTGTGCTAGCTCTTTGAAACTTGACACCATAAAGCAGTTTCAAGTTCTATCTCTATGATTTGTTTGCTGTTGATGTAGCCCTAAGCAGAGACTGGCGAGAATCACTTTCATGGAAAGGGCCTGCCAAGCTTCCAAAAAACTACGAGTTGCCTGATATCTCAGCACACACTTTTTCACCCAATCTTGATGAAACTTTCAGGTAATGATCAGTACACCAATCCCACTTGGCTCGACAAATTTCGTTCTTCTAGGTGAAACCGTTCGTTGGCAGTAAACGGTTTCATTTTGAGGTTTCACTCTGTTTTCTCCTATAGGGATACATGTATTTGGAACTCTAAATCAAACACGGTTTGTGCTAGCTCTTTGAAACTTGACACCATAAAGCAGTTTCAAGTTCTATCTCTATGGTTTGTTTGCTGTTGATGTAGCCCTAAGCAGAGACTGGCGAGAATCACTTTCATGGAATGGGCCTGCCAAGCTTCCAAAAAACTACGAGTTGCCTGAAATCTCAGCACACACTTCTTCACCCAATCTTGATGAAACTTTCAGGTAATTATCAGTACACCAATCCCACTTGGCTCGCCAAATTTCGTTTTTCTAGGTGAAACCGTTCATTGGCAGTAACCGGTTTCATTTTGAGGTTTCACTCTGTTTTCTCCTACAGGGATACATGTATTTGGAACTCTAAATCAAACACGGTTTGTGCTAGCTCTTTGAAAGTTGACACCATAAAGCAATTTCAAGTTCTATCTGTATGGTTTGTTTGCTGTTGATGTAGCCCTAAGCAGAGACTGGCGAGAATCACTTTCATGGAAAGGGCCTGCCAAGCTTCCAAAAAACTACGAGTTGCCTGCAATCTCAGCACACACTTTTTCACCCAATCTTGATGAAACTTTCAGGTAATGATCAGTACACCCATCCCACTTGGCTCGCCAAATTTCGTTTTTCTAGGTGAAAACGTTCGTTGGCAGTAACCGGTTTCATTTTGAGGTTTCACTCTGTTTTCTCCTACAGGGATACATGTATTTGGAACTCTAAATCAAACACGGTTTGTGCTAGCTCTTTGAAACTTGACACCATAAAGCAGTTTCAATTTCTATCTCTATGGTTTGTTTGCTGTTGATGTAGCCCTAAGCAGAGACTGGGGAGAATCACTTTCATGGAAAGGGCCTGCCAAGCTTCCAAAAAACTACGAGTTGCCTGAAATCTCAGCACACACTTTTTCACCCAATCTTGATGAAACTTTCAGGTAATGATCAATACACCAATCCCACTTGGCTCGCCAAGTTTCATTCTTCTAGGTGAAACCGTTCGTTGGCAGTAACCCGTTTCATTTTGAGGTTTCACTCTGTTTTCTCCTATAGGGATACATGTATTTGGAACTCTAAATCAAACACGGTTTGTGCTAGCTCTTTGAACTTGACACCATAAAGCAGTTTCAAGTTCTATCTCTATGGTTTGTTTGCTGTTGATGTAGCCCTAAGCAGAGACTGGCGAGAATCACTTTCATGGAAAGGGCCTACCAAGCTTCCAAAAAACTACGAGTTTCCTGAAATCTCAGCACACACTTCTTCACCCAATCTTGATGAAACTTTCAGGTAATGATCAGTACACCAATCCCACTTGGCTCGCCAAATTTCGTTCTTCTAGGTGAAACCATTCGTTGGCAGTAACCGGTTTCATTTTGAGGTTTCACTCTGTTTTCTCCTATAGGGATACATGTATTTGGAACTCTAAATCAAACACGGTTTGTGCTACCTCTTTGAAACTTGACACCATAAAGCAGTTTCAAGTTCTATCTGTATGGTTTGTTTGCTCTTGATGTAGCCCTAAGCAGAGACTGGCGAGAATCACTTTCATGGAAAGGGCCTGCCAAGCTTCCAAAAAACTACGAGTTGCCTGAAATCTCAGCACACACTTTTTCACCCAATCTTGATGAAACTTTCAGGTAATGATCAGTACACCCATCCCACTTGGCTCGCCAAATTTCGTTCTTCTAGGTGAAACCGTTCGTTGGCATTAACCGGTTTCATTTTGAGGTTTCACTCTGTTTTCTCCTACAGAGATACATGTATTTGGAACTGTAAATCAAACACGGTTTGTGCTAGCTCTTTGAAACTTGACACCATAAAGCAGTTTCAAGTTCTATCTCTATGATTTGTTTGCTGTTGATGTAGCCCTAAGCAGAGACTGGCGAGAATCACTTTCATGGAAAGGGCCTGCCAAGCTTCCAAAAAACTACGAGTTGCCTGATATCTCAGCAGACACTTTTTCACCCAATCTTGATGAAACTTTCAGGTAATGATCAGTACACCAATCCCACTTGGCTCGCCAAATTTCGTTCTTCTAGGTGAAACCGTTCGTTGGCAGTAACCGGTTTCATTTTGAGGTTTCACTCTGTTTTCTCCTATAGGGATACATGTATTTGGAACTCTAAATCAAACACGGTTTGTGCTAGCTCTTTGAAACTTGACACCATAAAGCAGTTTCAAGTTCTATCTCTATGCTTTGTTTGCTGTTGATGTAGCCCTAAGCAGAGACTGGCGAGAATCACTTTCATGGAAAGGGCCTGCCAAGCTTCCAAAAAACTACGAGTTGCCTGCAATCTCAGCACACACTTTTTCACCCAATCTTGATGAAACTTTCAGGTAATGATCAGTACACCCATCCCACTTGGCTCGCCAAATTTCGTTTTTCTAGGTGAAAACGTTCGTTGGCAGTAACCGGTTTCATTTTGAGGTTTCACTCTGTTTTCTCCTACAGGGATACATGTATTTGGAACTCTAAATCAAACACGGTTTGTGCTAGCTCTTTGAAACTTGACACCATAAAGCAGTTTCAATTTCTATCTCTATGGTTTGTTTGCTGTTGATGTAGCCCTAAGCAGAGACTGGGGAGAATCACTTTCATGGAAAGGGCCTGCCAAGCTTCCAAAAAACTACGAGTTGCCTGAAATCTCAGCACACACTTTTTCACCCAATCTTGATGAAACTTTCAGGTAATGATCAATACACCAATCCCACTTGGCTCGCCAAGTTTCATTCTTCTAGGTGAAACCGTTCGTTGGCAGTAACCCGTTTCATTTTGAGGTTTCACTCTGTTTTCTCCTATAGGGATACATGTATTTGGAACTCTAAATCAAACACGGTTTGTGCTAGCTCTTTGAACTTGACACCATAAAGCAGTTTCAAGTTCTATCTCTATGGTTTGTTTGCTGTTGATGTAGCCCTAAGCAGAGACTGGCGAGAATCACTTTCATGGAAAGGGCCTACCAAGCTTCCAAAAAACTACGAGTTTCCTGAAATCTCAGCACACACTTCTTCACCCAATCTTGATGAAACTTTCAGGTAATGATCAGTACACCAATCCCACTTGGCTCGCCAAATTTCGTTCTTCTAGGTGAAACCATTCGTTGGCAGTAACCGGTTTCATTTTGAGGTTTCACTCTGTTTTCTCCTATAGGGATACATGTATTTGGAACTCTAAATCAAACACGGTTTGTGCTACCTCTTTGAAACTTGACACCATAAAGCAGTTTCAAGTTCTATCTGTATGGTTTGTTTGCTCTTGATGTAGCCCTAAGCAGAGACTGGCGAGAATCACTTTCATGGAAAGGGCCTGCCAAGCTTCCAAAAAACTACGAGTTGCCTGAAATCTCAGCACACACTTTTTCACCCAATCTTGATGAAACTTTCAGGTAATGATCAGTACACCCATCCCACTTGGCTCGCCAAATTTCGTTCTTCTAGGTGAAACCGTTCGTTGGCATTAACCGGTTTCATTTTGAGGTTTCACTCTGTTTTCTCCTACAGAGATACATGTATTTGGAACTGTAAATCAAACACGGTTTGTGCTAGCTCTTTGAAACTTGACACCATAAAGCAGTTTCAAGTTCTATCTCTATGATTTGTTTGCTGTTGATGTAGCCCTAAGCAGAGACTGGCGAGAATCACTTTCATGGAAAGGGCCTGCCAAGCTTCCAAAAAACTACGAGTTGCCTGATATCTCAGCAGACACTTTTTCACCCAATCTTGATGAAACTTTCAGGTAATGATCAGTACACCAATCCCACTTGGCTCGCCAAATTTCGTTCTTCTAGGTGAAACCGTTCGTTGGCAGTAACCGGTTTCATTTTGAGGTTTCACTCTGTTTTCTCCTATAGGGATACATGTATTTGGAACTCTAAATCAAACACGGTTTGTGCTAGCTCTTTGAAACTTGACACCATAAAGCAGTTTCAAGTTCTATCTCTATGCTTTGTTTGCTGTTGATGTAGCCCTAAGCAGAGACTGGCGAGAATCACTTTCATGGAAAGGGCCTGCCAAGCTTCCAAAAAACTACGAGTTGCCTGAAATCTCAGCACACACTTTTTCACCCAATCTTGATGAAACTTTCAGGTAATGATCAGTACACCAATCCCACTTGGCTCGCCAAATTTCGTTCTTCTAGGTGAAACCGTTCGTTGGCAGTAACCGGTTTCATTTTGAGGTTTCACTCTCTTTTCTCCTACAGGGATACATGTATTTGGAACTCTAAATCAAACACGGTTTGTGCTAGCTCTTTGAAACTTGACACCATAAAGCAGTTTCAAGTTCTATCTCTATGGTTTGTTTGCTGTTGATGTAGCCCTAAGCAGAGACTGGTGAGAATCACTTTCATGGAAAGGGCCTGCCAAGCTTCCAAAAAACTATGAGTTGCCTGAAATCTCAGCACACACTTTTTCACCCAATCTTGATGAAACTTTCAGGTAATGATCAGTACACCAATCCCACTTGGCTCGCCAAATTTCGATCTTCTAGGTGAAACCGTTCGTTGGCAGTAACCGGTTTCATTTTGAGGTTTCACTCTGTTTTCTCCTACAGGGATACATGTATTTGGAACTCTAAATCAAACAAGGTTTGTGCTAGCTCTTTCAAACTTGACACCATAAAGCAGTTTCAAGTTCTATCTCTATGGTTTGTTTGCTGTTGATGTAGCCCTAAGCAGAGACTGGCGAGAATCACTTTCATGGAAAGGGCCTGCCAAGCTTCCAAAAAACTACGAGTTGCCTGAAATCTCAGCACACACTTCTTCACCCAATCTTGATGAAACTTTCAGGTAATTATCAGTACACCAATCCCACTTGGCTCGCCAAATTTCGTTTTTCTAGGTGAAACCGTTCGTTGGCAGTAACCGGTTTCATTTTGAGGTTTCACTCTGTTTTCTCCTACAGGGATACATGTATTTGGAACTCTAAATCAAACACGGTTTGTGCTAGCTCTTTGAAACTTGACACCATAAAGCAATTTCAAGTTCTATCTCTATGGTTTGTTTGCTGTTGATGTAGCCCTAAGCAGAGACTGGCGAGAATCACTTTCATGGAAAGGGCCTGCCAAGCTTCCAAAAAACTCCAAGTTGCCTGCAATCTCAGCACACACTTTTTCACCCAATCTTGATGAAACTTTCAGGTAATGATCAGTACACCAATCCCACTTGGCTCGCCAAATTTCGTTCTTCTAGTTGAAACCGTTCGTTGGCAGTAACCGGTTTCATTTTGAGGTTTCACTCTGTTTTCTCCTACAGGGATACATGTATTTGGAATTCTAAATCAAACACGGTTGTGCTAGCTCTTTGAAACTTGACACCATAAAGCAGTTTCAAGTTCTATCTCTTTGGTTTGTTTGCCGTTGATGTAGCCCTAAGCAGAGACTGGCGAGAATCACTTTCATGGAAAGGGCCTGCCAAGCTTCCAAAAAACAACGAGTTGCCTGAAATCTCAGCAAACACTTTTTCACCCAATCTTGATTAAACTTTCAGGTAATGATCAGTACACCAATCCCACTTGGCTCGCCAAATTTCGTTCTTCTAGGTGAAACCGTTCGTTGGCAGTCACCGGTTTCATTTTGAGGTTTTACTCTGTTTTCTCCTATAGGGATACATGTTTGGAACTCTAAACCGAACACGGTTTGTGCTAGCTCTTTGAAACTTGACACCATAAAGCAGTTTCAAGTTCTATCTGTATGGTTTGTTTTGCTGTTGATGTAGCCCTAAGCAGAGACTGGCGAGAATCACTTTCATGGAAAGAGCCTGCCAAGCTTCCAAAAAACTACGAGTTGCCTGAAATCTCAGCACACACTTTTTCACCCAATCTCTGATGAAACTTTCAGGTAATGATCAGTACACCAATCCCACTTGGCTCGCCAAATTTCGTTTTTCTAGGTGAAACCGTTCGTTCGCAGTAACCGGTTTCATTTTGAGGTTTCACTCTGTTTTCTCCTACAGGGATACATGTATTTGGAACTCTAAATCAAACACGGTTTGTGCTAGCTCTTTGAAACTTGACACCATAAAGCAATTTCAAGTTCTATCTCTATGGTTTGTTTGCTGTTGATGTAGCCCTAAGCAGAGACTGGCGAGAATCACTTTCATGGAAAGGGCCTGCCAAGCTTCCAAAAAACTACGAGTTGCCTGCAATCTCAGCACACACTTTTTTCACCCAATCTTGATGAAACTTTCAGGTAATGATCAGTACACCAATCCCACTTGGCTCGCCAATTTCGTTCTTCTAGGTGAAACCGTTCGTTGGCAGTAACCGGTTTCATTTTCAGGTTTCACTCTGTTTTCTCCTACAGGGATACATGTATTTGGAACTCTAAATCAAACACGGTTTGTGCTAGCTCTTTGAAACTTGACAGAATAAAGCAGTTTCAAGTTCTATCTCTATGGTTTGTTTGCCGTTGATGTAGCCCTAAGCAGAGACTGGCGAGAATCACTTTCATGAAAAGGGCCTGCCAATCTTCCAAAAAACTACGAGTTGCCTGAAATCTCAGCACACACTTTTTCACCCAATCTTGATGAAACTTTCAGGTAATGATCAGTACACCAATCCCACTTGGCTCGCCAAATTTCGTTCTTCTAGGTAAACCGTTTCGTTGGCAGTAACCGGTTTCATTTTGAGGTTTCACTCTGTTTTCTCCTATAGGGATACATGTATTTGGAACTCTAAATCAAACACGGTTTGTGCTAGCTCTTTGACACTTGACACCATAAAGCAGTTTCAAGTTCTATCTCTATGGTTTGTTTGCTGTTGATGTAGCCCTAAGCAGAGACTGGCGAGAATCACGTTCATGGAAAGGGCCTGCCAAGCTTCCAAAAAACTACGAGTTGCCTGAAATCTCAGCACACACTTTTCACCCAATCTGATGAAACTTTCAGGTAATGATCAGTACACCAATCCCACTTGGCTCGCCAAATTTCGTTTTTCTAGGTGAAACCGTTCGTTGGCAGTAACCGGTTTCATTTTGAGGTTTCACTCTGTTTTCTCCTACAGGGATACATGTATTTGGGAACTCTAAATCAAACACGGTTTGTGCTAGCTCTTTGAAACTTGACACCATAAAGCAATTTCAAGTTCTATCTCTATGGTTTGTTTGCTGTTGATGTAGCCCTAAGCAGAGACTGGCGAGAATCACTTTCATGGAAAGGGCCTGCCAAGCTTCCAAAAAAACTACAAGTTGCCTGCAATCTCAGCACACACTTTTTCAGCCAATCTTGATGAAACTTTCAGGTAATGATCAGTACACCAATCCCACTTGGCTCGCCAAATTTCGTTCTTCTAGGTGAAACCGTTCGTTGGCAGTAACCGGTTTCATTTTGAGGTTTCACTCTGTTTTCTCCTACAGGGATACATGTATTTGGAACTCTAAATCAAACACGGTTTGTGCTAGCTCTTTGAAACTTGACACCATAAGCAGTTTCAAGTTCTATCCCTATGGTTTGTTTGCTGTTGATGTAGCCCTAAGCAGAGACTGCGAGAATCACTTTCATGGAAAGGGCCTGCCAAGCTTCCAAAAAACTACGAGTTGCCTGAAATCTCAGCACACACTTTTTCACCCCATCTTGATGAAACTTTCAGGTAATGATCAGTACACCAATCCCACTTGGCTCGCCAAATTTCGTTTTTCTAGGTGAAACCGTTCGTTGGCAGTAACCGGTTTCATTTTGAGGTTTCACTCTGTTTTCTCCTATAGGGATACATGTATTTGGAACTCTAAATCAAACACGGTTTGTGCTAGCTCTTTGAAACTTGACACCATAAAGCAGTTTCAAGTTCTATCTCTATGGTTTGTTTGCTGTTGATGTAGCCCTAAGCAGAGACTGGCGAGAATCACTTTCATGGAAAGGGCCTGCCAAGCTTCCAAAAAACTACGAGTTGCCTGAAATCTCAGCACACACTTTTTCACCCAATCTTGATGAAACTTTCAGGTAATGATCAGTACACCAATCCCACTTGGCTCGCCAAATTTCGTTCTTCTAGGTGAAACCGTTCGTTGGCAGTAACCGGTTTCATTTTGAGGTTTCACTCTGTTTTCTCCTACAGGGATACATGTATTTGGAACTCTAAATCAAACACGGTTTGTGCTAGCTCTTTGAAAATTGACACCAAAGCAGTTTCAAGTTCTATCTCTATGGTTTTTTTGCTGTTGATGTCGCCCTAAGCAGAGACTGGCGAGAATCACTTTCATGGAAAGGGCCTGCCAATCTTCCAAAAAACTACGAGTTGCCTGAAATCTCAGCACACACTTTTTCACCCAATCTTGATGAAACTTTCAGGTAATGATCAGTACACCAATCCCACTTGGCTCGCCAAATTTCGTTCTTCTAGTTGAAACCATTCGTTGGCAGTAACCGGTTTCATTTTGAGGTTTCACTCTGTTTTCTCCTATAGGGATACATGTATTTGGAACTCTAAATCAAACACGGTTTGTGCTAGCTCTTTGAAACTTGACACCATAAAGCAGTTTCAAGTTCTATCTCTATGGTTTGTTTGCTGTTGATGTAGCCCTAAGCAGAGACTGGTGAGAATCACTTTCATGGAAAGGGCCTGCCAAGCTTCCAAAAAACTACGAGTTGCCTGAAATATCAGCACACACTTTTTCACCCAATCTTGATGAAACTTTCAGGTAATGATCAGTACACCAATCCCACTTGGCTCGCCAAATTTCGTTCTTCTAGGTGAAACCGTTCGTTGGCAGTAACCGGTTTCATTTTGAGGTTTCACTCTGTTTTCTCCTACAGGGATACATGTATTTGGAACTCTAAATCAAACACGGTTTGTGCTAGCTCTTTGAAGCTTGACACCATAAAGCAGTTTCAAGTTCTATCTCTATGGTTTGTTTGCTGTTGATGTAGCCCTAAGCAGAGACTGGCGAGAATCACTTTCATGGAAAGGGCCTGCCAAGCTTCCAAAAAACTACGAGTTGCCTGAAATCTCAGCACACACTTTTTCACCCAATCTTGATGAAACTTTCAGGTAATGATCAGTACACCAATCCCACTTGGCTCGCCAAATTTCGTTTTTCTAGGTGAAACCGTTCATTGGCAGTAACCGGTTTCATTTTGAGGTTTCACTCTGTTTTCTCCTACAAGGAACAAGGATACATGTATTTGGAACTCTAAATCAAACACGGTTTGTGCTAGCTCTTTGAAACTTGACACCATAAATCAGTTTTAAGTTCTATCTCTATGGTTTGTTTGCTGTTGATGTAGCCCTAAGCAGAGACTGGCGAGAATCACTTTCATGGAAAGGGCCTGCCAAGCTTCCAAAAAACTACGAGTTGCCTGAAATCTCAGCACACACTTTTTCACCCAATCTTGATGAAACTTTCAGGTAATGATCAGTACTCCAATCCCACTTGGCTCGCCAAATTTCGTTTTTCTAGGTGAAACCGTTCGTTGGCAGTAACCGGTTTCATTTTGAGGTTTTCACTCTGTTTTCTCCTACAGGGATACATGTATTTGGAACTCTAAATCAAACACGGTTTGTGCTAGCTCTTTGAAACTTGACACCATAAAGCAGTTTCAAGTTCTATCTCTATGATTTGTTTGCTGTTGATGTAGCCCTAAGCAGAGACTGGTGAGAATCACTTTCATGGAAAGGGCCTGCCAAGCTTCCAAAAAACTACGAGTTGCCTGAAATCTCAGCACACACTTTTTCACCCAATCTTGATGAAACTTTCAGGTAATGATCAGTACACCAATCCCACTTGGCTCGCCAAATTTCGTTCTTCTAGGTGAAACCGTTCGTTGGCAGTAACCGGTTTCATTTTGAGGTTTCACTCTGTTTTCTCCTACAGGGATACATGTATTTGGAACTCTAAATCAAACACGGTTTGTGCTAGCTCTTTGAAACTTGACACCATAAAGCAGTTTCAAGTTCTATCTCTTTGGTTTGTTTGCTGTTGATGTAGCCCTAAGCAGAGACTGGCGAGAATCACTTTCATGGAAAGGGCCTGCCAAGCTTCCAAAAAACAACGAGTTGCCTGAAATCTCAGCAAACACTTTTTCACCCAATCTTGATGAAACTTTCAGGTAATGATCAGTACACCAATCCCACTTGGCTCGCCAAATTTCGTTCTTCTAGGTGAAACCGTTCGTTGGCAGTCACCGGGTTCATTTTGAGGTTTTACTCTGTTTTCTCCTATAGGGATACATGTATTTGGAACTCTAAACCAAACACGGTTTGTGCTAGCTCTTTGAAACTTGACACCATAAAGCAGTTTCAAGTTCTATCTCTATGGTTTGTTTGCTGTTGATGTAGCCCTAAGCAGAGACTGGCGAGAATCACTTTCATGGAAAGGGCCTGCCAAGCTTCCAAAAACTACGAGTTGCCTGAAATCTCAGCACACACTTTTTCACCCAACCTTGATGAAACTTTCAGGTAATGATCAGTACACCAATCCCACTTGGCTCGCCAAATTTCGTTCTTCTAGGTGAAACCGTTCGTTGGCAGTAACCGGTTTCATTTTGAGGTTTCACTCTGTTTTCTCCTACAGGGATACATGTATTTGGAACTCTAAATCAAACACGGTTTGTGCTAGCTCTTTGAAACTTGACACCATAAAGCAGTTTCAATTTCTATCTCTATGGTTTGTTTGCTGTTGATGTAGCCCTAAGCAGAGACTTGCGAGAATCACTTTCATGGAAAGGCCCTGCCAAGCTTCCAAAAAACTACGAGTTGCCTGAAATCTCAGCACACACTTTTTCACCCAATCTTGATGAAACTTTCAGGTAATGATCAGTACACCAATCCCACTTGGCTCGCCAAATTTCGTTCTTCTAGGTGAAACCGTTCGTTGGCAGTAACCGGTTTCATTTTGAGGTTTCACTCTGTTTTCTCCTATAGGGATACATGTATTTGGAACTCTAAATCAAACACGGTTTGTGCTAGCTCTTTGAAACTTGACACCATAAAGCAGTTTCAAGTTCTATCTCTATGGTTTGTTTGCTGTTGATGTAGCCCTAAGCAGAGACTGGCGAGAATCACTTTCATGGAAAGGGCCTGCCAAGCTTCCAAAAAACTACGAGTTGCCTGAAATTTCAGCACACACTTTTTCACCCAATCCTGATGAAACTTTCAGGTAATGATCAGTACACCAATCCCACTTGGCTCGCCAAATTTCGTTCTTCTAGGTGAAACCGTTCGTTGGCAGTAACCGGTTTCATTTTGAGGTTTCACTCTGTTTTCTCCTATAGGGATACATGTATTTGGAACTCTAAATCAAACACGGTTTGTGCTAGCTCTTTGAAACTTGACACCATAAAGCAGTTTCAAGTTCTATCTCTATGGTTTGTTTGCTGTTGATGTAGCCCTAAGCAGAGACTGGCGAGAATCACTTTCATGGAAAGGCCCTACCAAGCTTCGAAAAAACTACGAGTTGCCTGAAATCTCAGCACACACTTTTTCACCCAATATTGATGAAACTTTCAGGTAATGATCAGTATACCAATCCCACTTGGCTCGCCAAATCTCGTTCTTCTAGTTTTAACCGTTCGTTGGCAGTAACCGGTTTCTTTTTGAGGTTTCACTCTGTTTTCTCCTATAGGGATACATGTATTTGGAACTCTAAATCAAACACGGTTTGTGCTAGCTCTTTGAAACTTGACACAATAAAGCAGTTTCAAGTTCTATCTCTATGGTTTGTTTGCTGTTGATGTAGCCCTAAGCAGAGACTGGCGAGAATCACTTTCATGGAAAGGGCCTGCCATTCTTCCAAAAAACTACGAGTTGCCTGAAATCTCAGCACACACTTTTTCACCCAATCTTGATGAAACTTTCAGGTAATGATCAGTACACCAATCCCACTTGGCTCTCCAAATTTCGTTCTTCTAGGTGAAACCGTTCGATGGCAGTACCCGGTTTCATTTTGAGGTTTCACTCTGTTTTTTCCTATAGGGATACATGTATTTGGAACTCTAAATCAAACACGGTTTGTGCTAGCTCTTTGAAACTTGATACAATAAAGCAGTTTCAAGTTCTATCTCTATGGTTTGTTTGCTGTTGATGTAGCCCTAAGCAGAGACTGGCGAGAATCACTTTCATGGAAAGGGCCTGCCAAGCTTCCAAAAAACTACGAGTTGCCTGAAATCTCAGCACACACTTTTTCACCCAATCTTGATGAAACTTTCAGGTAATGATCAGTACACCAATCCCACTTTCTCGCCAAATTTCGTTATTCTAGGTGAAACCGTTGGTTGGCAATAACCGGTTTCATTTTGAGGTTTCACTCTGTTTTCTCCTATAGGGATACATGTATTTGTAACTCTAAATCAAACACGGTTTGTGCTAGCTCTTTGAAACTTGACACAATAAAGCAGTTTCAAGTTCTATCTCTATGGTTTGTTTGCTGTTGATGTAGCCCTAAGCAGAGACTGGCGAGAATCACTTTCATGGAAAGGGCCTGCCAAGCTTCCAAAAAACTACGAGTTGCCTGAAATCTCAGCACACACTTTTTCACCCAATCTTTATGAAACTTTCAGGTAATGATCAGTACACCAATCCCACTTGGCTCGCCAAATTTCGTTCTTCTAGGTGAAACCATTCGTTGGCAGTAACCGGTTTCATTTTGAGGTTTCACTCTGTTTTCTCCTATATGGATACATGTATTTGGAACTCTAAATCAAACATGGTTTGTGCTAGCTCTTTGAAACTTGACACCATAAAGCAGTTTCAAGTTCTATCTCTATGGTTTGTTTGCTGTTGATGTAGCCCTAAGCAGAGACTGGCGAGAATCACTTTCATGGAAAGGCCCTACCAAGCTTCCAAAAAACTACGAGTTGCCTGAAATCTCAGCACACACTTTTTCACCCAATCCTGATGAAACTTTCAGGTAATGATCAGTACACCAATCACACTTGGCTCGCCAAATCTCGTTCTTCTAGGTGAAACCGTTCGTTGGCAGTAACCGGTTTCATTTTGAGGTTTCACTCTGTTTTCTCCTATAGGGATACATGTATTTGGAACTCTAAATCAAACACGGTTTGTGCTAGCTCTTTGAAACTTGACACCATAAAGCAGTTTCAAGTTCTATCTCTATGGTTTGTTTGCTGTTGATGTAGCCCTAAGCAGAGACTGGCGAGAATCACTTTCATGGAAAGGGCCTGCCAAGCTTCAAAAAAACTACGAGTTGCCTGAAATCTCAGCACACACTTTTTCACCCAATCTTGATGAAACTTTCCAGGTAATGATCAGTACACCAATCCCACTTGGCTCGCCAAATTTCGTTCTTCTAGGTGAAACCGTTCGTTGGCAGTAACCGGTTTTATTTTGAGGTTTCACTCTGTTTTCTCCTATAGGGATACATGTATTTGGAACTCTAAATCAAACACGGTTTGTGCTAGCTCTTTGAAACTTGACACCATAAAGCAGTTTCAAGTTCTATCTCTATGGTTTGTTTGCTGTTGATGTAGCCCTAAGCAGAGACTGGCGAGAATCACTTTCATGGAAAGGGCCTACCAAGCTTCCAAAAAACTACGAGTTGCCTGAAATCTCAGCACACACTTTTTCACCCAATCTTGATGAAACTTTCAGGTAATGATCAGTACACCAATCCCACTTGGCTCGCCAACTTTCGTTCTTGTAGGTTAAACCGATCGTGGCAGTAACCGGTTTCATTTTCAGGTTTCACTCTGTTTTCTACTATAGGGATACATGTATTTGGAACTCTAAATCAAACACGGTTTGTGCTAGCTCTTTGAAACTTGACACAATAAAGCAGTTTCAAGTTCTATCTCTATGGTTTGTTTGCTGTTGATGTAGCCCTAAGCAGAGACTGGCGAGAATCACTTTCATGGAAATGGCCTGCCAAGCTTCCAAAAAACTACGAGTTGCCTGAAATCTCAGCACACACTTTTTCACCCAATCTTGATGAAACTTTCAGGTAATGATCAGTACACCAATCCCACTTGGCTCCCAAATTTCGTTCTTCTAGGTGAAACCGTTCGTTGGCAGTAACCGGTTTTATTTTGAGGTTTCACTCTGTTTTCTCCTATAGGGATACATGTATTTGGAACTCTAAATCAAACACGGTTTGTGCTAGCTCTTTGAAACTTGACACCATAAAGCAGTTTCAAGTTCTATCTCTATGGTTTGTTTGCTGTTGATGTAGCCCTAAGCAGAGACTGGCGAGAATCACTTTCATGGAAAGGGCCTGCCAAGCTTCCAAAAAACTACGAGTTGCCTGAAATCTCAGCACACACTTTTTCACCCAATCTTGATGAAACTTTCAGGTAATGATCAGTACACCAATCCCACTTGGCTCGCCAAATTTCGTTCTTGTAGGTTAAACCGATCGTTGGCAGTAACCGGTTTCATTTTCAGGTTTCACTCTGTTTTCTTTTATAGGGATACATGTATTTGGAACTCTAAATCAAACACGGTTTGTGCTAGCTCTTTGAAACTTGACACCATAAAGCAGTTTCAAGTTCTATCTCTATGGTTTGTTTGCTGTTGATGTAGCCCTAAGCAGAGACTGGCGAGAATCACTTTCATGGAAAGGGCCTGCCAAGCTTCCAAAAAACTACGAGTTGCCTGAAATCTCAGCACACAGTATTTCACCCAATCTTGATGAAACTTTCAGGTAATGATCAGTACACCAATCCCACTTGGCTTGCCAAATTTCGTTCTTCTAGGTGAAACCGTTCATTGGCAGTAACCGGTTTCATTTTGAGGTTTCACTCTGTTTTCTCCTATAGGGATACATGTATTTGGAACTCTAAATCAAACACGGTTTGTGCTAGCTCTTTGAAACTTGACACCATAAAGCAGTTTCAAGTTCTATCTCTATGGTTTGTTTGCTGTTGATGTAGCCCTAAGCAGAGACTGGCGAGAATCACTTTCATGGAAAGGGCCTGCCAAGCTTCCAAAAAACTACGAGTTGCCTGAAATCTCAGCACACACTTTTTCACCCAATCTTGATGAAACTTTCAGGTAATGATCAGTACACCAATCCCACTTGGCTCGCCAAATTTCGTTCTTCTAGGTGAAACCGGTCGTTGGCAGTAACCGGTTTCATTTTGAGGTTTCACTCTGTTTTCTCCAATAGGGATACATGTATTTGGAACTCTAAATCAAACATGGTTTGTGCTAGGTCTTTGAAACTTGACACCATTAAGCAGTTTTAAGTTCTATCTCTATGGTTTGTTTGCTGTTGATGTAGCCCTAAGCAGAGACTGGCGAGAATCACTTTCATGGAAAGGGCCTGCCAAGCTTCCAAAAAACTACGAGTTTCCTGAAATCTCAGCACACACTTTTTCACCCAATCTTGATGAACATTCAGGTAATGATCAGTACACCAATCCCCCTTGGCTCGCCAAATTTCGTTCTTCTAGGTGAAACCGTTCGTTGGCAGTAACCGGTTTCATTTTGAGGTTTCACTCTGTTTTCTCCTATAGGGATACATGTATTTGGAACTCTATATCAAACACGGTTTGTGCTAGCTCTTTGAAACTTGACATCATAAAGGAGTTTCAAGTTCTATCTCTATGGTTTGTTTGCTATTGATGTAGCCCTAAGCACTGACTGGCGAGAATCACTTTCATGGAAAGGGCCTGCCAAGCGTCCAAAAAACTAAGAGTTGCCTGAAATCTAAGCACACACTTTTTCACCCAATCTTGATGAAACTTTCAGGTAATGATCAGTACACCAATCCCACTTGGCTCACCAAATTTCGTTCTTCTAGGTGAAACCATTCGTTGGCAGTAACCGGTTTCATTTTGAGGTTTCACTCTGTTTTCTCCTATAGGGATACATGTATTTGGAACTCTAAATCAAACACGGTTTGTCCTAGCTCTTTGAAACTTGACACCATAAAGAAGTTTCAAGTTCTATCTCTATGGTTTGTTTGCTGTTGATGTAGCCCTAAGCAGAGACTGGCGAGAATCACTTTCATGGAAAGGGCCTGTCAAGCTTCCAAAAATCTACGAGTTGCCTGAAATCTCAGCACACACTTTTTCACCCAATCTTGATGAAACTTTCATGTAATGATCAGTACACCAATCCCACTTGGCTCGCCAAATTTCGTTCTTCTAGGAGAAACCGTTCGTTGGCAGTAACCGGTTTCATTTTGAGGTTTCACTCTATTTTCTCCTATAGGGATACATGTATTTGGAACTCTAAATCAAACACGGTTTGTGCTAGCTCTTTGAAACTTGACACAATAAAGCAGTTTCAAGTTCTATCTCTATGGTTTGTTTGCTGTTGATGTAGCCCTAAGCAGAGACTGGCGAGAATCACTTTCATGGAAAGGGCCTGCCAAGCTTCCAAAAAACTACGAGTTGCCTGAAATCTCAGCACACACTTTTTCACCCAATCTTTATGAAACTTTCAGGTAATGATCAGTACACCAATCCCACTTGGCTCGCCAAATTTCGTTCTTCTAGGTGAAAACGTTCGTTGGCAGTAACCGGTTTCATTTTGAGGTTTCACTCTCTTTTCTCCTACAGGGATACATGTATTTGGAACTCTAAATCAAACACGGTTTGTGCTAGCTCTTGAAACTTGACACCATAAAGCAGTTTCAAGTTCTATCTCTATGGTTTGTTTGCTGTTGATGTAGCCCTAAGCAGAGACTGGCGAGAATCACTTTCATGGAAAGGCCCTACCAAGCTTCCAAAAAACTACGAGTTGCCTGAAATCTCAGCACACACTTTTTCACCCAATCCTGATGAAACTTTCAGGTAATGATCAGTACACCAATCACACTTGGCTCGCCAAATCTCGTTCTTCTAGGTGAAACCGTTCGTTGGCAGTAACCGGTTTCATTTTGAGGTTTCACTCTGTTTTCTCCTATGGGGATACATGTATTTGGAACTCTAAATCAAACACGGTTTGTGGTAGCTCTTTGAAACTTGACACCATAAAGCAGTTTCAAGTTCTATCTCTATGGTTTGTTTGCTGTTGATGTAGCCCTAAGCAGAGAGTGGCGAGAATCACTTTCATGGAAAGGGCCTACCAAGCTTCCAAAAAACTACGAGTTGCCTGAAATCTCAGCACACACTTTTTCACCCAATCTCGATGAACCTTTCAGGTAATGATCAGTACACCAATCCCACTTGGCTCGCCAACTTTCGTTCTTGTAGGTTAAACCGATCGTTGGCAGTAACCGGTTTCATTTTCAGGTTTCACTCTGTTTTCTACTATAGGGATACATGTATTTGGAACTCTAAATCAAACACGGTTTGTGCTAGCTCTTTGAAACTTGACAGAATAAAGCAGTTTCAAGTTCTATCTCTATGGTTTGTTTGCTGTTGATGTAGCCCTAAGCAGAGACTGGCGAGAATCACTTTCATGGAAATGGCCTGCCAAGCTTCCAAAAAACTACGAGTTGCCTGAAATCTCAGCACACACTTTTTCACCCAATCTTGATGAAACTTTCAGGTAATGATCAGTACACCAATCCCACTTGGCTCGCCAAATTTCGTTCTTGTAGGTTAAACCGTTCGTTGGCAGTAACCGGTTTCATTTTGAGGTTTCACTCTGTTTTCTTCTATAGGAATACATGTATTTGGAACTCTAAATCAAACACGGTTTGTGCTAGCTCTTTGAAACTTGACACCATAAAGCAGTTTCAAGTTCTATCTCTATGGTTTGTTTGCTGTTGATGTAGCCCTAAGCAGAGACTGGCGAGAATCACTTTCATGGAAAGGGCCTGCCAAGCTTCCAAAAAACTAAGAGTTGCCTGAAATCTCAGCACACAGTATTTCACCCAATCTTGATGAAACTTTCAGGTAATGATCAGTACACCAATCCCACTTGGCTTGCCAAATTTCGTTCTTCTAGGTGAAACCGTTCATTGGCAGTAACCGGTTTCATTTTGAGGTTTCACTCTGTTTTCTCCTATAGGGATACATGTATTTGGAACTCTAAATCAAACACGGTTTGTGCTAGCTCTTTGAAACTTGACACCATAAAGCAGTTTCAAGTTCTATCTCTATGGTTTGTTTGCTGTTGATGTAGCCCTAAGCAGAGACTGGCGAGAATCACTTTCATGGAAAGGGCCTGCCAAGCTTCCAAAAAACTACGAGTTGCCTGAAATCTCAGCACACACTTTTTCACCCAATCTTGATGAAACTTTCAGGTAATGATCAGTACACCAATCCCACTTGGCTCGCCAAATTTCGTTCTTCTAGGTGAAACCGGTCGTTGGCAGTAACCGGTTTCATTTTGAGGTTTCACTCTGTTTTCTCCAATAGGGATACATGTATTTGGAACTCTAAATCAAACATGGTTTGTGCTAGGTCTTTGAAACTTGACACCATTAAGGCAGTTTTAAGTTCTATCTCTATGGTTTGTTTGCTGTTGATGTAGCCCTAAGCAGAGACTGGCGAGAATCACTTTCATGGAAAGGGCCTGCCAAGCTTCCAAAAAACTACGAGTTTCCTGAAATCTCAGCACACACTTTTTCACCCAATCTTGATGAAACATTCAGGTAATGATCAGTACACCAATCCCCCTTGGCTCGCCAAATTTCGTTCTTCTAGGTGAAACCGTTCGTTGGCAGTAACCGGTTTCATTTTGAGGTTTCACTCTGTTTTCTCCTATAGGGATACATGTATTTGGAACTCTAAATCAAACATGGTTTGTGCTAGCTCTTTGAAACTTGACACCATAAAGCAGTTTCAGGTTCTATCTCTATGGTTTGTTTGCTGTTGATGTAGCCCTAAGCACAGACTGGCGAGTATCACTTTCATGGAAAGGGCCTGCCAAGCTTCCAAAAAGCAACGAGTTGCCTGAAATCTCAGCACACACTTTTTCACCCAATCTTGATGAAACTTTAAGGTAATGATCAGTACACCAATCCCACTTGGCTCGCCAAATTTCGTTCTTCTAGGTGAAACCGTTCGTTGGCAGTAACCGGTTTCATTTTGAGGTTTCACTCTGTTTTCTCCTATAGGGATA
>NW_027525151.1:0-23262 GCF_052094955.1 Ictidomys tridecemlineatus
CGTGTTTGTTTTAGCGTTCCAAATACATGTATCCGAATAGGAAAAAACAGACTGAAACCTCAAAATGAAAACGGTTACTGCAAACAAACGGTTTATCTTAGAAGAACGAAATTTGTTGAGCCAAGTGGGATTGGTGTACTGATCATTACCTGAAAGTATCATCAAGATAGGGAGAAAAAGTGTTTTCTAAGATTTCAGGCAACTGGTAGTTTTTTGGAAGCTTGGAACCCCTTTCCATGAAAGTGATACTCGCCAGTCTCTGCTTAGGCCTACATCAACAGCAAACAAACCATAGAGACACAACTTGAAACTGCTTTATTGTGTCAAGATTCAAAGAGCTAGCACAAACCCTGTTTGATTTAGAGTTCCAAATACATGTATGCTTATAGGAGAAAACAGACTGAAACCTCAAAATGAAAACGGTTACTGCAAACAAACGGTTTATCCTAGAAGAACGAAATTTGGTGAGCCAAGTGGGATAGGTGTACTGATCATTCCCTGAAAGTATCATCAAGATTGAGTGAAAAAGTGTTTGCTGAGATTTCAGGAAACTAGGAGTTTTTTGGAAGCTTGACAACCCCGTTCCATGAAAGTGATTTACGCCAGTCTCTGCTTAGGCCTACATCAACAGCAAACAAACCATAGAGATAGAACTTGAAACTGCTTTATTGTGTCAAGTTTCAAAGGGCTAGCACAAACCGTTTTTGATTTAGAGTTCCAAATACATGTATCCCTATAGGAGAATACAGACTGAAACCTCAAAATGAAAACGGTTACTGCAAACAAACGGTTTATCCTAGAAGAACGTAATTTGGTGAGCCAAGTGGGATAGGTTTACTGATCATTCCCTGAAAGTATCATCAAGATTGGGTGAAAAAGTGTTTGCTGAGATTTCAGGCAACTCGGAGTTTTTTGGAAGCTTGGCAACCCCTTTCCATGAAAGTGATACTCGCCAGTCTCTGCTTAGGCCTTCATCAACAGCAAAGAAACCATAGAGATAGAACTTGAAACTGCTTTATTGTGTCAAGTTTCAAAGAGCTAGCACAAACCGTGTTTGATTTAGAGTTCCAAATACATGTATCCGTATAGGAGAAAACAGACTGAAACCTCAAAATGAAAACGGTTACTGCAAACAAACGGTTTATCCAAGAAGAACGAAATTTGGTGAGCCAAGTGGGATAGGTGTACTGATCATTCCCTGAAAGTATCATCAAGATTGGGTGAAAAAGTGTTTGCTGAGATTTCAGGCAACTCGGAGTTTTTTGGAAGCTTGGCAACCCCTTTCCATGAAAGTGATATTCGCCAGTCTCTGCTTAGGCCTTCATCAACAGCAAAGAAACCATAGAGATAGAACTTGAAACTAATTAATTGTGTCAAGTTTCAAAGACCTAGCACAAACCGTGTTTGATTTAGAGTTCCAAATACATGTATCCGTATAGGAGAAAACAGACTGAAACCTCAAAATGAAAACGGTTACTGCAAACAAACGGTTTATCCAAGAAGAACGAAATTTGGTGAGCCAAGTGGGAGAGGTGTACTGATCATTCCCTGAAAGTATCATCAAGATTGGGTGAAAAAGTGTTTGCTGAGATTTCAGGCAACTCGGAGTTTTTTGGAAGCTTGACAACCCCTTTCCATGAAAGTAATTCTCGCCAGTCTCTGCTTAGGCCTACATCAACAGCAAACAAACCATAGAGATAGAACTTGAAACTGCTTTATTGTGTCAAGTTTCAAAGAGCTAGCACAAACCGTGTTTGATTTAGAGTTCCAAATACATGTATCCCTATAGGAGAAAACAGACTGAAACCTCAAAATGAAAACGGTTACTGCAAACAAACGGTTTATCCTAGAAGAACGAAATTTGGTGAGCCAAGTGGGATAGGTTTACTGATCATTCCCTGAAAGTATTATCAAGATTGGGTGAAAAAGTGTTTGCTGATATTTCAGGCAACTCGGAATTTTTTGGAAGCTTGGCAACCCCTTTCCATGAAAGTGATTCTCGCCAGTCTCTGCTTAGGCCTACATCAATAGCAAAAAAACCATAGAGATAGAACTTGAAACTGCTTTATTGTGTCAAGTTTCAAAGAGGTAGCACAAACCGTGTTTGATTTAGAGTTCCAAATACATGTATCCCTATAGGAGAAAACAGACTGAAACCTCAAAATGAAAACGGTTACTGCAAACAAACGGTTTATCCTAGAAGAACGAAATTTGGTGAGCCAAGTGGGAGAGGTGTACTAATCATTCCCTGAAAGTAACATCAAGATTGGGTGAAAAAGTGTTTGCTGAGATTTCAGGCAACTCGGAGTTTTTTGGAAGCTTGACAACCGCTTTCCATGAAAGTGATTCTCGCCAGTCTCTGCTTAGGCCTACATCAACAGCAAAGAAACCATAGAGATAGAAGTTGAAACTGCTTTATTGTGTCAAGTTTCAAAGAGCTAGCACAAACACTGTTTGATTTAGAGTTCCAAATACATGTATCCGTATAGGAGAAAACACACTGAAACCTCAAAATGAAAACGGTTACTGCAAACAAACAGTTTTTCCTAGAAAAACGAAATTTGGTGAGCCAAGTGGAATAGGTGTACTTATCATTCCCTGAATGTATCATCAAGATTGGGTGAAAAAGTGTTGGCTGAGATTTCAGGCAACTCGGAGATTTTTGGAAGCTTGGCAACCCCTTTCCATGAAAGTGATTCTCGCCAGTCTCTGCTTAGGCCTACATCAACAGCAAACAAACCATAGAGATAGAACTTGAAACTGCTTTATTGTGTCAAGTTTCAAGAGGTAGCAGAAACCGTGTTTGATTTAGAGTTCCAAATACATTTATCCGTATAGGAGAAAACAGACTGAAACCTCAAAATGAAAAGGGTTACTGGAAACAAACGGTTTATCCTAGAAGAACAAAATTTGGTGAGCCAAGTGGGAAAGGTGTACCGATCATTCCCTGAAAGTATCATCAAGATTGGGTGAAAAGGTGTTTGCTGAGATTTCAGGCAACTCGGAGTTTTTTGGAAGTTTGGCAACCCCTTTCCATGAAAGTGATTCTCGCCAGTCTTTGCTTAGGCCTACATCAACAGCAAACAAACCATAGAGATAGAACTTGAAACTGCTTTATTGTGTCAAGTTTCAAAGAGCTAGCACAAACCCTGTTTGATTTAGAGTTCCAAATACATGTATCCATATAGGAGAAAACAGACTGAAACCTCAAAATGAAAACGGTTACTGCAAACAAACGGTTTATCCTAGAAGAACGAAATTTGGTGAGCCAAGTGGGATACGTGTACTGATCATTCCCTGAAAGTATCATCAAGATTGGGTCAAAAAGAGTTTGCTGAGATTTCAGGCAACTCGGAGTTTTTTGGAAGCTTGGAACCCCTTTCCATGAAAGTGATACTCGCCAGTCTCTGCTTAGGCCTACATCAACAGCAAACAAACCATAGAGATAGAACTTGAAACTGCTTTATTGTGTCAAGTCTCAAACAGCTAGCACAAACCGTGTTTGTTTTAGAGTTCCAAATACATGTATCCGTATAGGAAAAAACAGACTGAAACCTCAAAATGAAAACGGTTACTGCAAACAAACGGTTTATCCTAGAAGAACGAAATTTGTTGAGCCAAGTGGGATTGGTGTACTGATCATTACCTGAAAGTATCATCAAGATAGGGAGAAAAAGTGTTTGCTGAGATTTCAGGCAACTGGTAGTTTTTTGGAAGCTTGGAACCCCTTTCCATGAAAGTGATACTCGCCAGTCTCTGCTTAGGCCTACATCAACAGCAAACAAACCATAGAGACACAACTTGAAACTGCTTTATTGTGTCAAGTTTCAAAGAGCTAGCACAAACCCTGTTTGATTTAGAGTTCCAAATACATGTATCCCTATAGGAGAAAACAGACTGAAACCTCAAAATGAAAACGGTTACTGCAAACAAACGGTTTATCCTAGAAGAACGAAAGTTGGAGAGCCAAGTGGGATAGCTGTACTGATCATTCCCTGAAAGTATCATCAAGATTGGGTGAAAAAGTGTTTGCTGAGATTTCCGGCAACTCGGAGTTTTTTGGAAGCTTGGCAACCCCTTTCCATGAAAGTGATTCTCGCCAGTCTCTGCTTAGGCCTACATCAACAGCAAACAAACCATATTGATAGAACTTGAAACTGCTTTATTGTGTCAAGTTTCAAAGAGCTAGCACAAACCGTGTTTGATTTAGAGTTCCAAATACATGTATCCCTATATGAGAAAACAGACTGAAACCTCAAAATGAAAACGGTTACTGCAAACAAACGGTTTCTCCTAGAAGAACGAAATTTGGTGAGCCAAGTGGGATAGGTGTACTGATCATTCCCTGAAAGTATCATCAAGATTGGTTGAAAAAGTGTTTGCTGAGATTTCAGGCAACTCGGAGTTTTTTTGAAGCTTCGGAACCCCTTTCCTTGAAAGTGATTCTCCCCAGTCTCTGCTTAGGCCTACATCAACAGCAACCAAACCATAGAGATAGACGTGAAACTGCTTTATTGTATCAAGTTTCAAAGAGCTAGCACAAACCCTGTTTGATTTAGAGTTCCAAATACATGTATCCGTATAGGGAAAACACACTGAAACCTCAAAATGAAAACGGTTACTGCAAACAAACAGTTTTTCCTAGAGAAACGAAATTTGGTGAGCCAAGTGGGATAGGTGTACTTATCATTCCCTGAATGTATCATCAAGATTGGGTTAAAAAAGTGTTGGCTGAGATTTCAGGCAACTCGGAGATTTTTGGAAGCTTGGCAACCCCTTTCCATGAAAGTGATTCTCGCCAGTCTCTGCTTAGGCCTACATCAACAGCAAACAAACCATAGAGATAGAACTTGAAACTGCTTTATTGTGTCAAGTTTCAAAGAGCTAGCAAAAACCGTGTTTGATTTTGAGTTCCAAATACATGTATCCGTATAGGAGAAAACAGACTGAAACCTCAAAATGAAAACGGTTACTGCAAACAAACGGTTTATCCTAGAAGAACGAAATTTGGTGAGCCAAGTGGGATAGGTGTACCGATCATTCCCTGAAAGTATCATCAAGATTGGGTGAAAAGGTGTTTGCTGAGATTTCAGGCAACTCGGAGTTTTTTGGAAGCTTGGCAACACCTTTCCATGAAAGTGATTCTCGCCAGTCTCTGCTTAAGCTTACATCAACAGCAAACAAACCATAGAGATAGAACTTGAATCTGTTTATTGTGTCAAGTTTCAAAGAGCTAGCACAAACCGTGTTTGATTTAGAGTTCCAAATACATGTATCCGTATAGGAGAAAACAGACTGAAACCTCAAAATGAAAGCGGTTACTGCAAACAAACGGTTTATCCTAGAAGAAGGAAATTTCGTGAGCCAAGTGGGATACGTGTACTGATCATTCCCTGAATGTATCATCAAGATTGGATGAAAAAGTGTTTGCTGAGATTTCAGGCAACTCAGAGTTTTTTGGAAGCTTGGCAGGCCCTTTCCATGAAAGTGATTCTCGCCAGTCTCTGCTTAGGCCTACATCACGAGCAAACAAACCATAGAGAAAGACCTTGAAACTGCTTTATTGTGTCAAGTTTCAAAGAGCTAGCACAAACCGTGTTTGATTTAGAGTTCCAAATACATGTATCCATAATGGAGAAAACAGACTGAAACCTCAAAATGAACACAGTTACTGCAAACAATCGGTTTATCCTAGAAGAACGAAATTTGGTGAGCCAAGTGGGATAGGTGTACTGATCATTCCCTGAAAGTATCATCAAGATTGGGTGAAAAAGTGTTTGCTGAGATTTCAGGCAACTCGGAGTTTTTTGGAAGCTTGGCAACCCCTTTCCATGAAAGTGATTCTCGCCAGTCTCTGCTTAGGCCTACATCAACAGCAAACAAACCATAGAGATAGAACTTGAAACTGCTTTATTGTGTCAAGTTTCAAAGAGCTAGCACAAACCGTGTTTGATTTAGAGTTCCAAATACATGTATCCGTATAGGAGAAAACAGACTGAAACCTCAAAATGAAAACGGTTACTGGAAACAAACGGTTTATCCTAGAAGAACGAAATTTGGTGAGCCAAGTGGGATAGATGTACTGATCATTCCCTGAATGTATCATCAAGATTGGGTGAAAAAGTGTTTGCTGAGATTTCAGGCAACTCGGAGTTTTTTGGAAGCTTGGCAAACCCTTTCCTTGAAAGTGATTCTCACCAGTCTCTGCTTAGGCCTACATCAACAGCAAACAAACCATAGATATAGACTTGAAACTGCTTTATTGTGTCAAGTTTCAAAGAGCTAGCACAAACCCTGTTTGATTTAGAGTTCCAAATACATGTATCCATATAGGAGAAAACAGACTGAAACCTCAAAATGAAAACGGTTACTGCAAACAAATGGTTTATCCTCGAAGAACGAAATTTGGTGACCCAAGTGGGAATGGTGTACTGATCATTCCCTGAAAGTATCATCAAGATTGGGTGAAAAAGTGTTTGCTGAGATTTCAGGCAACTCGGAGTTTTTTGGAAGCTTGGCAACCCCTTTCCATGAAAGTGATTCTCGCCAGTCTCTGCTTAGGCCTACATCAAGAGCAAACAAACCATAGAGAAAGACCGTGAAACTGCTTTATTGTGTCAAGTTTCAAAGAGCTAGCACAAACCGTGTTTGATTTAGAGTTCCAAATACATGTATCCATATAGGAGAAAACAGACAGAAACCTCAAAATGAAAACGGTTACTGCAAACAAACGGTTTATCCTAGAAGAACGAAATTAGGTGAGCCAAGTGGGATAAGTGTACTGATCATTCCCTGAATGTATCATCAAGATTGGGTGAAAAAGTGTTTGCTGAGATTTCCGGCAACTCGGAGTTTTTTGGAAGCTTGGCAACCCCTTTCCATGGAAGTGATTCTCGCCAGTCTCTGCTTAGGCCTACATCAACAGCAAACAAACCATAGAGATAGAACTTGAAACTGCTTTATTGTGTCAAGTTTCAAAGAGCTAGCACAAACCGTGTTTGATTTAGAGTTCCAAATACATGTATCCTTATAGGAGAAAACAGACTGAAACCTCAAAATGAAAACGGTTACTGCAAACAAACGGTTTATCCTAGAAGAACGAAATTTGGTGAGCCAAGTGGGATATGTTTACTGAAATTTCCCTGAAAGTATCATCAAGATTGGGTAAAAAAGTGTTTGCTGAGATATCAGGGAACTGGGAGTTTTTTGGAAGCTTGGCAACCCCTTTCCATGAAAGTAATTCTCACCAGTCTCTGTTTAGGCCTACATTAACAGCAAACAAACCATAGAGTTAGAACTTGAAACTGCTTTATTGTGTCAAATTTCAAAGAGCTAGCACAAACCGTGTTTGATTTAGACTTCCAAATACATGTATCCATATAGGAGAAAACAGAGTGAAACCTCAAAATGAAAACGGTTACTGCAAACAAACGGTTTATCCTAGAAGAACGAAATTTGGTGAGCCAAGTGGGATTGGTGTCCTGATCATTACCAGAAAGTATCGTCAAGATTGGGTGAAAAAGTGTTTGCTGAGATTTCAGGCAACTGGTAATTTTTTGGAAGCTTGGCAACCCCTTTCCATGAAAGTGATTCTCGCCAGTCTCTGCTTAGGCCTACATCAACAGCAAACAAACCATAGAGATAGAACTTGAATCTGCTTTATTGTGTCAAGTTTCAAAGAGCTAGCACAAACCGTGTTTGATTTAGAGTTCCAAATACATGTATCCCTATAGGAGAAAACAGACTGAAACCTCAAAATGAAAACGGTTACTGCAAACAAACGGTTTATCCTAGAAGAACGAAATTTGGTGAGCCAAGTGAGATAGGTGTACTGATCATTCCCTGAAAGTATCATCGATATTGGGTGAAAAAGTTTTTGCTGAGATTTCAGGCAACTCGGAGTTTTTTGGAAGCTTGGCAACCCCTTTCCATGAAAGTGATACTCGCCAGTCTCTGCTTAGGCCTACATCAACAGCAAAGAAACCATAGAGATAGAACTTGAAACTGATTTATTGTGTCAAGTTTCAAAGAGCTATCACAAACCGTGTTTGATTTAGAGTTCCAAATACATGTATCAGTATAGGAGAAAACAGAGTGAAACCTCAAAATGAAAACGGTTACTGCAAACAAACGGTTTATCCTAGATGAACGAAATTTGGTGAGCCAAGTGGGATTGGTGTAGTGATCATTCCCTGAAAGTATCATCAAGATTGGGTGAAAAAGTATTTGCTGAGATATCAGGCAACTCGGTGTTTTTTGGAAGTTTTACAACCCCTTTCCATGAAAGGGATTCTCGCCAGTCTCTGCGTAGGCCTACATCAACAGCAAACAAACCATAGAGATAGAACTTGAAACTGCTTTATTGTGTCAAGTTTCAAAGAGCTAGCACAAACCGTGTTTGATTTAGAGTTCCAAATACATGTATCCATATAGGAGAAAACAGAGTGAAACCTCAAAATGAAAACGGTTACTGCAAACAAACGGTTTATCCTAGATGAACGAAATTTGGTGAGCCAAGTGAGATTGGTGTATTGATCATTACCTGAAAGTATCATCAAGATTGGGTGAAAAAGTGTTTGTTGAGATTTCAGGCAACTCGGTGTTTTTTGGAAGCTTGGCAACCCCTTTCCATGAAAGTGATTCTCGCCAGTCTCTGCTTAGGCCTACATCATCAGCAAACAAACCATAGAGAAAGAACTTGAAACTGCTTTATTGTGTCAAGTTTCAAATAGCTAGCAAAAACCGTATTTGATTTAGAGTTCCAAATACATGTATCCTTATAGGAGAAAACAGACTGAAACCACAAAAAGAAAACGGTTACTGCAAACAAACGGTTTATCCTAGAAGAACGAAATTTGTTGAGCCAAGTGAGATAGGTGTACTGATCATTCCCGGAAAGTATCATCAAGATTGGGTGAAAAAGTATTTGCTGAGATTTCAGGCAACTCGGTGTTTTTTGGAAGTTTTGCAACCCCTTTCCATGAAAGGGATTCTCGCCAGTCTCTGCTTAGGCCTACATCAACAGCAAACAAACCATAGAGATAGAACTTGAAACTGCATTATTGTGTCAAGTTTCAAAGAGCTACCACAGACCGTGTTTGATTTAGAGTTCCAAATACATGTATCCGTATAGGAGAAAACATACTCAAACCTAAAATGAAAACGGTTACTGCAAACAAACGGTTTATCCTAGATGAACGAAATTTGTTGAGCCAAGTGGGATTGGTGTAGTGATCATTCCCTGAAAGTATCATCAAGATTGGGTGAAAAAGTATTTGCTGAGATTTCAGGCAACTCGGTGTTTTTTGGAAGTTTTGCAACCCTTTCCATGAAAGGGATTCTCGCCAGTCTCTGCTTAGGCCTACATCAACAGCAAACAAACCATAGAGATAGAACTTGAAACTGCATTATTGTGTCAAGTTTCAAAGAGCTACCACAGACCGTGTTTGATTTAGAGTTCCAAATACATGTATCCGTATAGGAGAAAACAGACTGAAACCTCAAAATGAAAACGGTTACTGCAAACAAACGGTTTATCCTAGAAGAACGAAATTTGGTGAGCCAAGTGGGACTGGTGTACTGATCATTACCAGAAAGTAGCGTCAAGATTGGGTGAAAAAGTGTTTGCTGAGATTTCAGGCAACTGGTAATTTTTTGGAAGCTTGGCAACCCCTTTCCATGAAAGTGATTCTCGCCAGTCTCTGCTTAGGCCTACATCAACAGCAAACAAACCATAGAGATAGAACTTGAAACTGCTTTATTGTGTCAAGTTTCAAAGAGCTAGCACAAACCGTGTTTGATTTAGAGTTCCAAATACATTTATCCGCATAGGAAAAAACAGAGTGAAACCTCAAAATGAAAATGGTTACTGCAAACAAACGGTTTATCCTAGAAGAACGAAATTTGGTGAGCCAAGTGGGATAGGTGTACTGATCATTCCCTGAAAGTATCATCAAGATTGGGTGAAAAAGTGTTTGCTGAGATTTCAGGCAACTCGGAGTTTTTTGGAAGCTTGGCAACCCCTTTCCATAAAAGTGATTCTCGCCAGTCTCTGCTTAGGCCTACATCAACAGCAAACAAACCATAGAGATAGAACTTTAAACTGCTTTATTGTGTCAAGTTTCAAAGAGCTAGCACAAACCGTGTTTGATTTAGAGTTCCAAATACATGTATCCGTATAGGAGAAAACAGACTGAAACCTCAAAATGAAAACGGTTACTGCAAACAAACGGTTTATCCTAGAAGAACGAAATTTGGTGAGCCAAGTGGGATAGGTGTACTGATCATTCCCTGAAAGTATCATCAAGATTGGGTGAAAAAGTATTTGCTGAGATTTCAGGAAACTCGGAGTTTTTTGGAAGCTTGGCAACCCCTTTCCATGAAAGTGATTCTCGCCAGTTTCTGCTTAGGCCTACATCAACAGCAAACAAACCATAGAGATAGAACTTGAAACTGCTTTATTGTGTCAAGTTTCAAAGAGCTAGCACAAATCGTGTTTGATTTATAGTTCTAAATACATGTATCCGTATAGGAGAAAACAGACTGAAACCTCAAAATGAAAACGGTTACTGCAAACAAACGGTTTATCCTAGAAGAACGAAAGTTGGTGAGCCAAGTGGGATAGCTGTACTGATCATTCCCTGAAAGTATCATCAAGATTGGGTGAAAAAGTGTTTGCTGAGATTTCCGGCAACTCGGAGTTTTTTGGAAGCTTGGCAACCCCTTTCCATGAAAGTGATTCTCGCCAGTCTCTGCTTAGGCCTACATCAACAGCAAACAAACCATATTGATAGAACTTGAAACTGCTTTATTGTGTCAAGTTTCAAAGAGCTAGCACAAACCGTGTTTGATTTAGAGTTCCAAATACATGTATCCGTATAGGAGAAAACAGACTGAAACCTCAAAATCAAAACGGTTACTGCAAACAAACGGTATATCCTAGAAGAACGAAATTTGGTGAGCCAAGTGGGATAGGTGTGCTGATCATTCCCTGAAAGTATCATCTAAATTGGGTGAAAAAGTGTTTGCTTAGATTTCAGGCAACTCCGAGTTTTTTGGAAGCTTGGCAACCCCTTTCCATGAAAGTGATTCTCGACAGTCTCTGCTTAGGCCTACATCAACAGCAAACAAACCATAGAGATATAACTTGAAACTGCTTTATTGTGTCAAGTTTCAAAGAGCTAGCACAAACCGTGTTTGATTTAGAGTTCCAAATACATGTATCCATTTAGGAGAAAACAGACTGAAACCTCAAAATGAAAAACGGTTACTGCAAACAAACGGTTTATGCTAGAAGAACGAAATTTGGTGAGCCAAGTGGGATTGGTGTACTGATCATTACCTGAAAGTATCATCAAGATTGGGTAAAAAAGTGTTTGCTGAGATATCAGGCAACTGGGAGTTTTTTGGAAGCTTGGCAACCCCTTTCCATGAAAGTAATTCTCACCAGTCTCTGCTTAGGCCTACATCAACAGCAAACAAATCATAGAGATAGAACTTTAAACTGCTTTATTGTGTCAAGTTTCAAAGAGCTAGCACAAACCGTGTTTGATTTAGAGTTCCAAATACATGTATCCGTATAGGAGAAAACAGACTGAAACCTCAAAATGAAAACGGTTACTGCAAACAAACGGTTTATCCTAGAAGAACGAAAGTTGGTGAGCCAAGAGGGATAGCTGTACTGATCATTCCCTGAAAGTATCATCAAGATTGGGTGAAAAAGTGTTTGCTGAGATTTCATGCAACTCGGAGTTTTTTGGAAGCTTGGCAACCCCTTTCCATGAAAGTGATTCTCGCCAGTCTCTGCTTAGGCCTACATGAACAGCAAACAAACCATAGAGATAGAACTTGAAACTGCTTTATTGTGTCAAGATTCAAAGAGCTAGCACAAACCATGTTTGATTTAGAGTTCCAAATACATGTATCCATATAGGAGAAAACAGAGTGAAACCTCAAAATGAAAACGGTTACTGAAAACAAACGGTTTATCCTAGATGAACAAAATTTTGTGAGCCAAGTGGGATTGGTGTATTGATCATTACCTGAAAGTATCATCAAGATTGGGTGAAAAAGTGTTTGTTGAGATTTCAGGCAACTCGGTGTTTTTTGGAAGCTTGGCAACCCCTTTCCATGAAAGTGATTCTGGCCAGTCTCTGCTTAGGCCTACATCATCAGCAAACAAAGCATAGAGATAGAACTTGAAACTGCTTTATTGTGTCAAGTTTCAAAGAGCTAGCAAAAACCGTGTTTGATTTAGAGTTCCAAATACATTTATCCGCATAGGAGAAAACAGAGTGAAACCTCAAAATGAAAATGGTTACTGCAAACAAACGGTTTATCCTAGAAGAACGAAATTTGGTGAGCCAAGTGGGATAGGTGTACTGATCATTCCCTGAATGTATCATCAAGATTGGGTGAAAAAGTGTTTGCTGAGATTTCAGGCAACTCGGAGTTTTTTGGAAGCTTGGCAACCCCTTTCCATAAAAGTGATTCTCGCCAGTCTCTGCTTAGGCCTACATCAACAGCAAACAAACCATAGAGATAGAACTTTAAACTGCTTTATTGTGTCAAGTTTCAAAGAGCTAGCACAAACCGTGTTTGATTTAGAGTTCCAAATACATGTATCCGTATAGGAGAAAACAGACTGAAACCTCAAAATGAAAACGGTTACTGCAAACAAACGGTTTATCCTAGAAGAACGAAATTTGGTGAGCCAAGTGGGATAGGTGTACTGATCATTCCCTGAAAGTATCATCAAGATTGGGTGAAAAAGTATTTGCTGAGATTTCAGGAAACTCGGAGTTTTTTGGAAGCTTGGCAACCCCTTTCCATGAAAGTGATTCTCGCCAGTTTCTGCTTAGGCCTACATCAACAGCAAACAAACCATAGAGATAGAACTTGAAACTGCTTTTTTGTGTCAAGTTTCAAAGAGCTAGCACAAATCGTGTTTGATTTATAGTTCTAAATACATGTATCCGTATAGGAGAAAACAGACTGAAACCTCAAAATGAAAACGGTTACTGCAAACAAACGGTTTATCCTAGAAGAACGAAAGTTGGTGAGCCAAGTGGGATAGCTGTACTGATCATTCCCTGAAAGTATCATCAAGATTGGGTGAAAAAGTGTTTGCTGAGATTTCCGGCAACTCGGAGTTTTTTGGAAGCTTGGCAACCCCTTTCCATGAAAGTGATTCTCGCCAGTCTCTGCTTAGGCCTACATCAACAGCAAACAAACCATATTGATAGAACTTGAAACTGCTTTATTGTGTCAAGTTTCAAAGAGCTAGCACAAACCGTGTTTGATTTAGAGTTCCAAATATATGTATCCGTATAGGAGAAAACAGACTGAAACCTCAAAATCAAAACGGTTACTGCAAACAAACGGTATATCCTAGAAGAACGAAATTTGGTGAGCCAAGTGGGATAGGTGTGCTGATCATTCCCTGAAAGTATCATCAAAATTTGGTGAAAAATTGTTTGCTGAGATTTCAGGCAACTCCGAGTTTTTTGGAAGCTTGGCAACCCCTTTCCATGAAAGTGATTCTCGACAGTCTCTGCTTAGGCCTACATCAACAGCAAACAATCCATAGAGATATAACTTGAAACTGCTTTATTGTGTCAAGTTTCAAAGAGCTAGCACAAACCGTGTTTGATTTAGAGTTCCAAATACATGTATCCATTTAGGAGAAAACAGACTGAAACCTCAAAATGAAAAACGGTTACTGCAAACAAACGGTTTATCCTAGAAGAACGAAATTTGGTGAGCCAAGTGGGATTGGTGTACTGATCATTACCTGAAAGTATCATCAAGATTGGGTAAAAAAGTGTTTGCTGAGATATCAGGCAACTGGGAGTTTTTTGGAAGCTTGGCAACCCCTTTCCATGAAAGTAATTCTCACCAGTCTCTGCTTAGGCCTACATCAACAGCAAACAAATCATAGAGATAGAACTTTAAACTGCTTTATTGTGTCAAGTTTCAAAGAGCTAGCACAAACCGTGTTTGATTTAGAGTTCCAAATACATGTATCCGTATAGGAGAAAACAGACTGAAACCTCAAAATGAAAACGGTTACTGCAAACAAACGGTTTATCCTAGAAGAACGAAAGTTGGTGAGCCAAGAGGGATAGCTGTACTGATCATTCCCTGAAAGTATCATCAAGATTGGGTGAAAAAGTGTTTGCTGACATTTCATGCAACTCGGAGTTTTTTGGAAGCTTGGCAACCCCTTTCCATGAAAGTGATTCTCGCCAGTCTCTGCTTAGGCCTACATGAACAGCAAACAAACCATAGAGATAGAACTTGAAACTGCTTTATTGTGTCAAGATTCAAAGAGCTAGCACAAACCATGTTTGATTTAGAGTTCCAAATACATGTATCCGTATAGGAGAAAACAGTGTGAAACCTCAAAATGAAAACGGTTACTGAAAACAAACGGTTTATCCTAGATGAACAAAATTTTGTGAGCCAAGTGGGATTGGTGTATTGATCATTACCTGAAAGTATCATCAAGATTGGGTGAAAAAGTGTTTGTTGAGATTTCAGGCAACTCGGTGTTTTTTGGAAGCTTGGCAACCCCTTTCCATGAAAGTGATTCTGGCCAGTCTCTGCTTAGGCCTACATCATCAGCAAACAAAGCATAGAGATAGAACTTGAAACTGCTTTATTGTGTCAAGTTTCAAAGAGCTAGCAAAAACCGTGTTTGATTTAGAGTTCCAAATACATTTATCCGCATAGGAGAAAACAGAGTGAAACCTCAAAATGAAAATGGTTACTGCAAACAAACGGTTTATCCTAGAAGAACGAAATTTAGTGAGCCAAGTGGGATAGGTGTACTGATCATTCCCTGAATGTATCATCAAGATTGGGTGAAAAAGTGTTTGCTGAGATTTCAGGCAACTCGTAGTTTTTTGGAAGCTTGGCAACCCCTTTCCATAAAAGTGATTCTCGCCAGTCTCTGCTTAGGCCTACATCAACAGCAAACAAACCATAGAGATAGAACTTTAAACTGCTTTATTGTGTCAAGTTTCAAGGAGCTAGCACAAACCGTGTTTGATTTAGAGTTCCAAATACATGTATCCGTATAGGAGAAAACAGACTGAAACCTCAAAATGAAAACGGTTACTGCAAACAAACGGTTTATCCTAGAAGAACGAAATTTGGTGAGCCAAGTGGGATAGGTGTACTGATCATTCCCTGAAAGTATCATCAAAATTGGGTGAAAAAGTATTTGCTGAGATTTCAGGAAACTCGGAGTTTTTGGAAGCTTGGCAACCCCTTTCCATGAAAGTGATTCTCGCCCAGTCTCTGCTTAGGCCTACATCAACAGCAAACAAACCATAGAGATAGAACTTGAAACTGCATTATTGTGTCAAGTTTCAAAGAGCTAGCACAGACCGTGTTTGATTTAGAGTTCCAAATACATGTATCCGTATAGGAGAAAACAGACTCAAACCTAAAATGAAAACGGTTACTGCAAACAAACGGTTTATCCTAGAAGAACGAAATTTGGTGAGCCAAGTGGGATTGGTGTACTGATCATTACCAGAAAGTATCGTCAAGATTGGGTGAAAAAGTGTTTGCTGAGATTTCAGGAAACTGGTAATTTTTTGGAAGCTTGGCAACCCCTTTCCATGAAAGTGATTCTCGCCTGTCTCTGCTTAGGCCTACATCAACAGCAAACAAACCATAGAGATAGAACTTGAATCTGCTTTATTGTGTCAAGTTTCAAAGAGCTAGCACAAACCGTGTTTTATTTAGAGTTCCAAATACATGTATCCGTATAGGAGAAAACAGAATGAAACCTCAAAATGAAAACGGTTACTGCAAACAAACGGTTTATCCTAGAAGAACGAAATTTGGTGAGCCATGTGAGATAGGTGTACTGATCATTCCCTGAAAGTATCATCGAGTTTGGATGAAAAAGTTTTTGCTGAGATTTCAGGCAACTCGGAGTTTTTTGGAAGCTTGGTAACCCCTTTCCATGAAAGTGATTCTCGCCAGTCTCTGCTTAGGCCTACATCAACAGCAAACAAACCATAGTGATAGAACTTGAAACTGCTTTATTGTGTCAAGTTTCAAAGAGCTAGCACAAACCGTGTTTGATTTAGAGTTCCAAATACATGTATCCATATAGGAGAAATCAGAGTGAAACCTCAAAATGAAAACGGTTACTGCAAACAAACGGTTTATCCTAGATGAACGAAATTTGGTGAGCCAAGTGGGATTGGTGTACTGATCATTCCCTGAAAGTATCATCAAGATTGGGTGAAAAAGTATTTGCTGAGATTTCAGGCAACTCGGTGTTTTTTGGAAGTTTTGCAACCCCTTTCCATGAAAGGGATTCTCGACAGTCTCTGCTTAGGCCTACATCAACAGCAAACAAACCATAGAGATAGAACTTGAAACTGCTTTATTGTGTCAAGTTTCAAAGAGCTAGCACAAACCGTGTTTGATTTAGAGTTCCAAATATATGTATCCATATAGGAGAAAACAGAGTGAAACCTCAAAATGAAAACGGTTACTGCAAACAAACGGTTTATCCTAGATGAACGAAATTTGGTGAGCCAAGTGGGATTGGTGTATTGATCATTACCTGAAAGTATCATCAATATTGGGTGAAAAAGTGTTTGTTGAGATTTCAGGCAACTCGGTGTTTTTTGGAAGCTTGGCAACCCCTTTCCATGAAAGTGATTCTCGCCAGTCTCTGCTTAGGATTACATCATCAGCAAAAAAACCATAGAGAAAGAACTTGAAACTGCTTTATTGTGTCAAGTTTCAAAGAGCTAGCAAAAACCGTGTTTGATTTAGAGTTCCAAATACATGTATCTGTATAGGAGAAAACAGACTGAAACCACAAAATGAAAACGGTTACTGCAAACAAACGGTTTATCCTAGAAGAACGAAATTTGTTGAGCCAAGTGAGATAGGTGTACTGATCATTCCCTGAAAGTATCATCAAGATTGGGTGAAAAAGTGTTTCCTGAGATTTCAGGCAACTCGGAGTTTTTTGGAAGCTTGGCAACCCCTTTCCATGAAAGTGATTCTCGCCAGTCTCTGCTTAGGCCTACATCAACAGCAAACAAACCATAGAGATAGAACTTGAAACTGCTTTATTGTGTCAAGTTTCAAAGAGCTAGCAAAGACCGTGTTTGATTTAGAGTTCCAAATACATGTATTTGTATAGGAGAAAACAGAGTGAAACCTCAAAATGAAAACGGTTACTGCAAACAAACGGTTTATCCTAGATGAACGAAATTTGGTGAGCCAAGTGGGAGAGGTGTACTGATCATTCCCTGAAAGTATCATCAAGATTGGGTGAAAAAGTGTTTGCTGAGATTTCAGGCAACTCGGTGTTTTTTGGAAGTTTTGCAACCCCTTTCCATGAAAGGGATTCTCGCCAGTCTCTGCTTAGGCCTACATCAACAGCAAACAAACCATAGAGATAGAACTTGAAACTGCATTATTGTGTCAAGTTTCAAAGAGCTAGCACAGACCGTGTTTGATTTAGAGTTCCAAATACATGTATCTGTATAGGAGAAAACAGACTGAAACCTCAAAATGAAAACGGTTACTGCAAACAAACGGTTTATCCTAGAAGAACGAAATTTGGTGAGCCAAGTGGGATTGGTGTCCTGATCATTACCAGAAAGTATCGTCAAGATTGGGTGAAAAAGTGTTTGCTGAGATTTCAGGAAACTGGTAATTTTTTGGAAGCTTGGCATCCCCTTTCCATGAAAGTGATTCTCGCCAGTCTCTGCTTAGGCCTACATCAACAGCAAACAAACCATAGAGATAGAACTTGAATCTGCTTTATTGTGTCAAGTTTCAAAGAGCTAGCACAAACCGGTGTTTGATTTAGAGTTCCAAATACATGTATCCGTATAGGAGAACACAGAGTGAAACCTCAAAATGAAAACGGTTACTGCAAACAAACGGTTTATCCTAGAAGAACGAAATTTGTTGAGCAAAGTGAGATAGGTGTACTAATCATTCCCTGAAAGTATCATCAAGATTGGGTCAAAAAGCGTTTCCTGAGATTTCAGGAAACTCGGAGTTTTTTGGAAGCTTGGCAACCCCTTTCCATGAAAGTGATTCTCGCCAGTTTCTGTTTAGGCTTACATCAACAGCAAACAAACCATAGAGATAGAACTTGAAACTGCTTTTTTGTGTCAAGTTTCAAAGAGCTAGCACAAATCGTGTTTGATTTAGAGTTCTAAATACATGTATCCGTATAGGAGAAAACAGACTGAAACCTCAAAATGAAAACGGTTACTGCAAACAAACGGTTTATCCTAGAAGAACGAAATTTGGTGAGCCAAGTGGGATAGGTGTGCTGATCATTCCCTGAAAGTATCATCAAGATTGGGTGAAAAACTGTTTGCTGAGATTTCAGGAAACTGGTAGTTTTTTGGAAGCTTGGCAACCCCTTTCCATGAAAGTGATTCTCGCCAGTCTCTGCTTAGGCCTACATCAACAGCAAACAATCCATAGAGATAGAACTTGAAACTGCTTTATTGTGTCAAGTTTCAAAGAGCTAGCACAAACCGTGTTTGATTTAGAGTTCCAAATACATGTATCTGTATAGGAGAAAACAGACTGAAACCTCAAAATGAAAACGGTTACTGCAAACAAACGGTTTATCCTAGAAGAACGAAATTTGGTGAGCCAAGTGGGATTGGTGTCCTAATCATTCCCTGAAAGTATCATCTAAATTGGGTGAAAAAGTGTTTGCTGAGATTTCAGGCAACTCCGAGTTTTTTGGAAGCTTGGCAACCCCTTTCCATGAAAGTGATTCTCGACAGTCTCTGCTTAGGCCTACATCAACAGCAAACAAACCATAGAGATAGAACTTGAAACTGCTTTATTGTGTCAAGTTTCAAAGAGCTAGCACAAACCGTGTTTGATTTAGAGTTCCAAATACATGTATCCATTTAGGAGAAAACAGACTGAAACCTCAAAATGAAAACGGTTACTGCAAACAAACGGTTTATCCTAGAAGAACGAAATTTGGTGAGCCAAGTGGGATTGGTGTACTGATCATTCCCTGAAAGTATCATCAAGATTGGGTGAAAAAGTGTTTGCTGAGATTTCAGGCAACTCGGAGTTTTTTGGAAGCTTGGCAACCCCTTTCCATGAAAGTGATTCTCGCCAGTCTCTGCTTAGGCCTACATCAACAGCAAACAAACCATAGAGATAGAACTTGAAACTGCTTTATTGTGTCAAGTTTCAAAGAGCTAGCACAAACCGTGTTTGATTTAGAGTTCCAAATACATGTATCCATATAGGAGAAAACAGACTGAAACCCCAAAATGAAATCGGTTACTGCAAACAAACGGTTTATCCTAGAAGAACGAAATTTGGTGAGCCAAGTGAGATAGGTGTACTGATCATTCCCTGAAAGTATCATCAAGATTGGGTCAAAAAGTGTTTCCTGAGATTTCAGGCAACTCGGAGTTTTTTGGAAGCTTGGCAACCCCTTTCCATGAAAGTGATTCTCGCCAGTCTCTTCTTAGGCCTACATCAACAGCAAACAAATCATAGAGATAGAACTTGAAACTGCTTTATTGTGTCAAGTTTCAAAGAGCTAGCACAAACCGTGTTTGATTTAGAGTTCCAAATACAAGTATACATATAGGAGAAAACAGAGTGAAACCTCAAAATGAAAACGGTTACTGCAAACAAACGGTTTATCCTAGAAGAACCAAATTTGGTGAGCCAAGTGGGATTGGTGTACTGATCATTACCTGAAAGTATCATCAAGATTGGGTGAAAAAGTGTTTGCTGAGATTTCAGGCAACTCGTAGTTTTTTGGAAGCTTGGCAACCCCTTTCCATTAAAGTGATTCTCGCCAGTTTCTGCTTAGGCCTACATCAACAGCAAACAAACGTAGAGATAGAACTTGAAACTGCTTTATTGTGTCAAGTTTCAAAGAGCTAGAAAAAACCGTGTTTGATTTAGAGTTCCAAATACATGTATCTGTATAGGAGAAAACAGACTGACACCACAAAATGAAAACGGTTACTGCAAACAAACCCTTAATCCTAGAAGAACAAAATTTGGTGAGCCAAGTGAGATAGGTGTACTGATAATTACCTGAAAGTATCGTCAAGATTGGGTGAAAAAGTGTTTGCTGAGATTTCAGGCAACTGGTAATTTTTTGGAAGCTTGGCAACCCCTTTCCATGAAAGTGATTCTCGCCAGTCTCTGCTTAGGCCTACATCAACAGCAAACAAACCATAGAGATAGAACTTGAATCTGCTTTATTGTGTCAAGTTTCAAAGAGCTAGCACAAACCGTGTTTGATTTAGAGTTCCAAATACATGTATCCGTATAGGAGAACACAGAGTGAAACCTCAAAATGAAAACGGTTACTGCAAACAAACGGTTTATCCTAGAAGAACGAAATTTGTTGAGCAAAGTGAGATAGGTGTACTAATCATTCCCTGAAAGTATCATCAAGATTGGGTCAAAAAGCGTTTCCTGAGATTTCAGGAAACTCGGAGTTTTTTGGAAGCTTGGCCACCCCTTTCCATGAAAGTGATTCTCGCCAGTCTCTGCTGAGGCCTACATCAACAACAAACAAACCATAGAGATTGAACTTGAAACTGCTTTATTGTGTCAAGTTTCAAAGAGCTAGCACAAACCGTGTTTGATTTAGAGTTCCAAATACATGTATCCCTATAGGAGAAAACAGACTGAAACCTCAAAATGAAAACGGTTACTGCAAACAAACGGTTTATCCTAGAAGAACGAAATTTGGTGAGCCAAGTGGGATTGGTGTACTGATCATTACCTGAAACTATCATCAAGATTGGGTGAAAAAGTGTTTGCTGAAATTTCAGGCAACTCGGAGTTTTTTGGAAGCTTGGCAACCCCTTTCCATGAAAGTGATTCTCGCCAGTCTCTGCTTAGGCCTACATCAACAGCAAACAAACCATAGAGATAGAACTTGAAACGGTTTTATTGTGTCAAGTTTCAAATAGCTAGCACAAACCGTGTTTGATTTAGAGTTCCAAATACATGTATCCGTATAGGAGAACACAGAGTGAAACCTCAAAATGAAAACGGTTACTGCAAACAAACGGTTTATCCTAGAAGAACGAAATTTGGTGAGCCAAGTGGGATAGGTGTACTGATCATTCCCTGAAAGTATCATCAAGATTGGGTGAAAAAGTATTTGCTGAGATTTCAGGCTACTCGGAGTTTTTTGGAAGCTTGGCAACCCCTTTCCATGAAAGTGATTCTCGCCAGTTTCTGCTTAGGCCTACATCAACAGCAAACAAACCATAGAGATAGAACTTGAAACTGCTTTTTTGTGTCAAGTTTCAAAGAGCTAGCACAAATCGTGTTTGATTTAGAGTTCTAAATACATGTATCCGTATAGGAGAAAACAGACTGAAACCTCAAAATGAAAACGGTTACTGCAAACAAACGGTTTATCCTAGAAGAATGAAAGTTGGTGAGCCAAGTGGGATAGCTGTACTGATCATTCCCGGAAAGTATCATCAAGATTGGGTGAAAAAGTGTTTGCTGAGATTTCCGGGAACTCGGAGTTTTTTGGAAGATTGGCAACCCCTTTCCATGAAAGTGATTCTCGCCAGTCTCTGCTTAGGCCTACATCAACAGCAAACAAACCATATTGATAGAACTTGAAACTGCTTTATTGTGTCAAGTTTCAAAGAGCTAGCACAAACCGTGTTTGATTTAGAGTTCCAAATACATGTATCCGTATAGGAGAAAACAGACTGAAACCTCAAAATGAAAACGGTTACTGCAAACAAACGGTTTATCCTAGAAGAACGAAATTTGGTGAGCCAAGTGGGATAGGTGTGCTGATCATTCCCTGAAAGTATCATCAAGATTGGGTGAAAAATTGTTTGCTGAGATTTCAGGAAACTGGTAGTTTTTTGGAAGCTTGGCAACCCCTTTCCATGAAAGTGATTCTCGCCAGTCTCTGCTTAGGCCTACATCAACAGCAAACTATCCATAGAGATAGAACTTGAAACTGCTTTATTGTGTCAAGTTTCAAAGAGCTAGCACAAACCGTGTTTGATTTAGAGTTCCAAATACATGTATCCGTATAGGAGAAAACAGACTGAAACCTCAAAATGAAAACGGTTACTGCAAACAAACGGTTTATCCTAGAAGAACGAAATTTGGTGAGCAAAGTGGGATTGGTGTCCTAATCATTCCCTGAAAGTATCATCAAAATTGGGTGAAAAAGTGTTTGCTGAGATTTCAGGCAACTCCGAGTTTTTTGGAAGCTTGGCAACCCCTTTCCATGAAAGTGATTCTCGACAGTCTCTGCTTAGGCCTACATCAACAGCAAACAAACCATAGAGATAGAACTTGAAACTGCTTTATTGTGTCAAGTTTCAAAGAGCTAGCACAAACCGTGTTTGATTTAGAGTTCCAAATACATGTATCCGTATAGGAGAAAACAGACTGAAACCTCAAAATGAAAACGGATACTGTAAACAAACGGTTTATCCTAGAAGAACGAAATTTGGTGAGCCAAGTGGGAGTGGTGTACTGATCATTTCCTGAAAGTATCATCAAGATTGGGTCAAAAAGTATTTCCTGAGATTTCAGGCAACTCAGAGTTTTTTGGAAGCATGGCAACGCCTTTCCATGAAAGTGATTCTCGCCAGTCTCTGCTTTGGCCTACATCAACAGCAAACAAACCATAGAGATAGAACTTGAAACTGCTTTATTGTGTCAAGTTTCAAAGAGCTAGCACAAACCCTGTTTGATTTAGAGTTCCAAATACATGTATCCGTATAGGAGAAAACAGACTGAAACCTCAAAATGACAACGGTTACTGCAAACAAACGGTTTATCCTAGAAGAACGAAATTTGGTGAGCCAAGTGGGATTGGTGTACTGATCATTACCTGAAAGTATCATCAAGATTGGGTGAAAAAGAGTTTGCTGAGATTTCAGGCAACTGGTAGTTTTTTGGAAGCTTGGCAACCCCTTTCCATGAAAGTATTTCTCGCCAGTCTCTGCTTAGGCTTACATCAACAGCAAAGAAACCATCGAGATAGAACTTGAAACTGCTTTATTGTGTCAACTTTCAAAGAGCTAGCACAAACCGTGTTTGATTTAGAGTTCCAAATACATGTATCCGTATAGGAGAAAACAGACTGAAACCTCAAAATGAAAACGGTTACTGCAAACAAACGGTTTATCCTAGTTAGAACGAAATTTGGTGAGCCAAGTGGGATTGGTGTACTGATCATTACCTGAAAGTATCATCAAGATT
>NW_027525152.1:0-23210 GCF_052094955.1 Ictidomys tridecemlineatus
GTCAAGTTTCAAGGAGCTAGCACAAACCGTGTTTGATTTAGAGTTCCAAATACATGTATCCCTATAGGAGAAACAGAGTGAAACCTCAAAATGAAACCGGTTACTGCCAACGAACGTTTAACCTAGTAAAATGAAATTTGGCGAGCCAAGTGGGATTGTTGTACTGATCATAACCTGAAAGTATCAACAAGATTGGGTGAAAAAGTGTTTGCTGAGATTTCAGGCAACTCGTAGTTTTTTTGGAAGCTTGGCAGGAACTTTCCATGAAAGTGATTCTCGCCAGTCTCTGCTTAGGGCCACATCAACAGCAAACAAACCATAGAGATAGATCCTGAAACTGCTTTATTTTGTCAAGTTTCAAAGAGCTAGCACAAACCGTGTTTGATTTAGAGTTCCAAATACATGTATCCCTATAGGAGAAAACAGAGTGAAACCTCAAAATGAAACCTGTTACTGCCAACGAACGGTTTAACCCAGAAGAACGAAATTTGGCGAGCCAAGTGGGTTGGTGTACTGATCATAACCTGAAAGTATCATCAAGATTGGGTGAAAAACTGTTTGCTGAGATTTCAGCCAAATCGTAGTTTTTTGGAAGCTTGGCAGGCCCTTTCCATGAAAGTGATTCTCGCCAGTCTCTGCTTAGGGCTACATCAACAGCAAACAAACCATAGAGATAGAACTTGAAACTGCTTTATTGTGTCAAGTTTCAAAGAGCTAGCACAAACCGTGTTTGATTTAGAGTTCCAAATACATGTATCCCTATATGAGAAAACATAGTGAAACCTCAATATGAAACCGGTTACTGCCAACGAACGGTTTAACCTAGAAGAACGAAATTTGGCGAGCCAAGTGGGATTGGTGTACTGATCATTACCTGAAAGTATCATCAAGATTGGGTGAAAAAGTGTTTGCTGAGATTTCAGGCAACTCGTACTTTTTTGGAAGCTTGGGAGGCCCTTTCCATGAAAGTGATTCTCGCCAGTCTCTGCTTAGGGCTACATGAACAGCAAATAAAACATAGAGATAGAACCTAAAACTGCTTTATTGTGTCAAGTTTCAAAGAGCTAGCACAAACTGTGTTTGATTTAGAGTTCCAAATACATGTATCCCTATAGGAGAAAACAGACTGAAACCTCAAAATGAAACCTGTTACTGCCAACGAAGGGTTAACCTAGAAGAACGAAATTGGCGAGCCAAGTGGGCTTGGTGTACTGATCATTACCTGAAAGTATCATCAAGATTGGGTGAAAAAGTGTTTGCTGAGATTTCAGGCAACTGTAGTTTTCTGGAAGCTGGCAGGCCCTTTTCATGTAAGTGATTCTCGCCAGTCTCTGCTTAGGGCTACATCAACAGCAAACAAACCATTGAGACAGAACTTGAAACTGCTTTATTGTGTCAAGTTTCAAGGAGCTAGCACAAACCGTGTTTGATTTAGAGTTCCAAATACATGTATCCCTATAGGAGAAAACAGAGTGAAACCTCAAAATGAAACCTGTTACTGGCAACGAATGGTTTAACCCAGAAGAAGGAAATTTGGCGAGCCAAGTGGGATTGGTGTACTGATCATAACCTGAAAGTATCAACAAGATTGGGTGAAACAGTGTTTGCTGAGATTTCCAGGCAACTCGTAGTTTTTTTGGAAGCTTGGCAGGCCCTTTCCATGAAAGTGATTCTCGCCAGTCTCTGCTTAGGGCCACATCAACAGCAAACAAACCATAGAGATACATCCTGAAACTGCTTTATTTTGTCAAGTTTCAAAGAGCTAGCACAAACCGTGTTTGATTTAGAGTTCCAAATACATGTATCCCTATAGGAGAAAACAGAGTGAAACCTCAAAATGAAACCTGTTACTGCCAACGAACGGTTTAACCTAGAAGAACGAAATTTGGCGAGCCAAGTGGGCTTGGTGTACTGATCATTACCTGAAAGTATCATCAAGATTGGGTGAAAAAGTGTTTGCTGAGATTTCAGGCAACTCGTACTTTTTTGGAAGCTTGGGAGGCCCTTTCCATGAAAGTGATTCTCGCCAGTCTCTGCTTAGGGCTACATCAACAGCAAATAAAACATAGAGATAGAACCTAAAACTGCTTTATTGTGTCAAGTTTCAAAGAGCTAGCACAAACCGTGTTTGATTTAGAGTTCCAAATACATGTATCCCTATAGGAGAAAACAGAGTGAAACCTCAAAATGAAACTGGTTACTGCCAACGAACGGTTTAACCTAGAAGAACGAAATTTGGCGAGCCAAGTGGGCTTGGTGTACTGATCATTACCTGAAAGTATCATCAAGATTGGGTGAAAAAGTGTTTGCTGAGATTTCAGGCAACTTGTAGTTTTCTGGAAGCTTGGCAGGCCCTTTCCATCTAAGTGATTCTCGCCAGTCTCTGCTTAGGGCTACATCAACAGCAAACAAACCATAGAGATAGAACTTGAAACTGCTTTATTGTGTCAAGTTTCAAGGAGCTAGCACAAACCATGTTTGATTTAGAGTTTCCAAATACATGTATCCCTATAGGAGAAATCAGAGTGAAACCTCAAAATGAAACGGGTTACTGCCAACGAACGGTTTAACGTAGAAAAACGAAATTTGGCGAGCCAATTGGGATTGGTGTACTGATCATAACCTGAAAGTATCAACAAGATTGGGTGAAACAGTGTTTGCTGAGATTTCAGGCAACTCGTAGTTTTTTTAGAAGCTTGTCAGGCCCTTTCCATGAAAGTGATTATCGCCAGTCTCTGCATAGGGCCACATCAACAGCAAACAAACCATAGAGATAGATCCTGAAACTGCTTTATTTTGTCAAGTTTCAAAGAGCTAGCACAAACCGTGTTTGATTTAGAGTTCCAAATACATGTATCCCTATAGGAGAAAACAGAGTGAAACCTCAAAATGAAACCGGTTACTGCCAACGAACGGTTTAACCTAGAAGAAGGAAGTTTGGCGAGCCAAGTGGGATTGTTGTACTGATCATTACCTGAAAGTATCATCAAGATTGGGTGAAAAAGTGTTTGCTGAGATTTCAGGCAACTCGTACTTTTTTGGAAGCTTGGCAGGCCCTTTCCATGAAAGTGATTCTCGCCAGTCTCTGCTTAGGGCTACATCAACAGCAAACAAAACATAGAGATAGAACCTGAAACTGCTTTATTGTGTCAAGTTTCAAAGAGCTAGCACAAACCGTGTTTGATTTAGAGTTCCAAATACATGTATCCCTATAGGAGAAAACAGAGTGAAACCTCAAATGAAACCTGTTACTGCGAACGAACGGTTTAACCTAGAAGAACGAAATTTGGCGAGCCAAGTGGGCTTGTTGTACTGATCATAACCTGAAAGATCATCAAGATTGGGTGAAAAACTGTTTGCTGAGATTTCTGGCAACTCGTAGTTTTTTGGAAGCTTGGCAGGCCCTTTCCATGAAAGTGATTCTCGCCAGTCTCTGCTTAGGGTTACATCAACAGCAAACAAACCATAGAGATAGAACTTGAAACTGCTTTATTGTGTCAAGTTTCAAAGAGCTAGCACAAACCGTGTTTGATTTAGAGTTCCAAATACATGTACCCCTATAGGAGAAAACAGAGTGAAACCTCAAAATGAAACCGGTTACTGCCAACGAACGGTTTAACCTAGAAGAACGAAATTTGGCGAGCCAAGTGGATTGGTGTACTGATCATTACCTGAAAGTATCATCAAGATTGGGTGAAAAAGTGTTTGCTGAGATTTCAGGCAACTTGTAGTTTTCTGGAAGCTTGGCAGGCCCTTTCCATGAAAGTGATTCTCGCCAGTCTCTGCTTAGGCTACATCAACAGAAACAAACCATAGAGATAGAACTTGAAACTGCTTTATTGTGTCAAGTTTCAAAGAGCTAGCACAAACCGTGTTTGATTTAGAGTTCCAAATACATGTATCCTATATGAGAAAACATAGTGAAACCTCAATATGAAACCGGTTACTGCCAACGAACGGTTTAACCTAGAAGAACGAAATTTGGCGAGCCAAGTGGGATTGGTGTACTGATCATTACCTGAAAGTAATCATCAAGATTGGGTGAAAAAGTGTTTGCTGAGATTTCAGGCAACTCGTACTTTTTGGAAGCTTGGGAGGCCTTTCCATGAAAGTGATTCTCGCCAGTCTCTGCTTAGGGCTACATGAACAGCAAATAAAACATAGAGATAGAACCTAAAACTGCTTTATTGTGTCAAGTTTCAAAGAGCTAGCACAAACTGTGTTTGATTTAGAGTTCCAAATACATGTATCCCTATAGGAGAAAACAGACTGAAACCTCAAAATGAAACCTGTTACTGCCAACGAAGGGTTTAACCTAGAAGAACGAAATTTGGCGAGCCAAGTGGGCTTGGTGTACTGATCATTACCTGAAAGTATCATCAAGATTGGGTGAAAAAGTGTTTGCTGAGATTTCAGGCAACTTGTAGTTTTCTGGAAGCTGGCAGGCCCTTTTCATGTAAGTGATTCTCGCCAGTCTCTGCTTAGGGCTACATCAACAGCAAACAAACCATTGAGACAGAACTTGAAACTGCTTTATTGTGTCAAGTTTCAAGGAGCTAGCACAAACCGTGTTTGATTTAGCGTTCCAAATACATGTATCCCTATAGAGAAAACAGATGTGAAACCTCAAAATGAAACCTGTTACTGGCAACGAATGGTTTAACCCAGAAGAAGGAAATTTGGCGAGCCAAGTGGATTGGTGTACTGATCATAACCTGAAAGTATCAACAAGATTGGGTGAAACAGTGTTTGCTGAGATTTCAGGCAACTCGTAGTTTTTTTGGAAGCTTGGCAGGCCCTTTCCATGAAAGTGATTCTCGCCAGTCTCTGCTTAGGGCCACATCAACAGCAAACAAACCATAGAGATACATCCTGAAACTGCTTTATTTGTCAAGTTTTCAAAGAGCTAGCACAAACCGTGTTTGATTTAGAGTTCCAAATACATGTATCCCTATAGGAGAAAACAGAGTGAAACCTCAAAATGAAACCTGTTACTGCAACGAACGGTTTAACCTAGAAGAACGAAATTTGGCGAGCCAAGTGGGCTTGGTGTACTGATCATTACCTGAAAGTATCATCAAGATTGGTGAAAAAGTGTTTGCTGAGATTTCAGGCAACTCGTACTTTTTTGGAAGCTTGGGAGGCCCTTTCCATGAAAGTGATTCTCGCCAGTCTCTGCTTAGGGCTACATCAACAGCAAATAAAACATAGAGATAGAACCTAAAACTGCTTTATTGTGTCAAGTTTCAAAGAGCTAGCACAAACCGTGTTTGATTTAGAGTTCCAAATACATGTATCCCTATAGGAGAAAACAGAGTGAAACCTCAAAAATGAAACTGGTTACTGCCAACGAACGGTTTAACCTAGAAGAACGAAATTTGGCGAGCCAAGTGGGCTTGGTGTACTGATCATTACCTGAAAGTATCATCAAGATTGGGTGAAAAAGTGTTTGCTGAGATTTCAGGCAACTTGTAGTTTCTGGAAGCTTGGCAGGCCCTTTCCATCTAAGTGATTCTCGCCAGTCTCTGCTTAGGGCTACATCAACAGCAAACAAACATAGAGATAGAACTTGAAACTGCTTTATTGTGTCAAGTTTCAAGGAGCTAGCACAAACCATGTTTGATTTAGAGTTCCAAATACATGTATCCCTATAGGAGAAATCAGAGTGAAACCTCAAAATGAAACGGGTTACTGCCAACGAACGGGTTAACGTAGAAAAACGAAAATTGGCGAGCCAATTGGGATTGGTGTACTGATCATAACCTGAAAGTATCAACAAGATTGGGTGAAACAGTGTTTGCTGAGATTTCAGGCAACTCGTAGTTTTTTTAGAAGCTTGTCAGGCCCTTTCCATGAAAGTGATTATCGCCAGTCTCTGCATAGGGCCACATCAACAGCAAACAAACCATAGAGATAGATCCTGAAACTGCTTTATTTTGTCAAGTTTCAAAGAGCTAGCACAAACCGTGTTTGATTTAGAGTTCCAAATACATGTATCCCTATAGGAGAAAACAGAGTGAAACCTCAAAATGAAACCGGTTACTGCCAACGAACGGTTTAACCTAGAAGAAGGAAGTTGCGAGCCAAGTGGGATTGTTGTACTGATCATTACCTGAAAGTATCATCAAGATTGGGTGAAAAAGTGTTTGCTGAGATTTCAGGCAACTCGTACTTTTTTGGAAGCTTGGCAGGCCCTTTCCATGAAAGTGATTCTCGCCAGTCTCTGCTTAGGGCTACATCAACAGCAAACAAAACATAGAGATAGAACCTGAAACTGCTTTATTGTGTCAAGTTTCAAAGAGCTAGCACAAACCGTGTTTGATTTAGAGTTCCAAATACATGTATCCCTATAGGAGAAAACAGAGTGAAACCTCAAAATGAAACCTGTTACTGCGAACGAACGGTTTAACCTAGAAGAACGAATTTGCGAGCCAAGTGGCTTGTTGTACTGATCATAACCTGAAAGTATCATCAAGATTGGGTGACAAACTGTTTGCTGAGATTTCTGGCAACTCGTAGTTTTTTGGAAGCTTGGCAGGCCCTTTCCATGAAAGTGATTCTCGCCAGTCTCTGCTTAGGGTTACATCAACAGCAAACAAACCATAGAGATAGAACTTGAAACTGCTTTATTGTGTCAAGTTTCAAAGAGCTAGCACAAACCGTGTTTGATTTAGAGTTCCAAATACATGTACCCCTATAGGAGAAAACAGAGTGAAACCTCAAAATGAAACCGGGTTACTGCCAACGAACGGTTAACCTAGAAGAACGAAATTTGGCGAGCCAAGTGGGATTGGTGTACTGATCATTACCTGAAAGTATCATCAAGATTGGGTGAAAAAGTGTTTGCTGAGATTTCAGGCAACTTGTAGTTTTCTGGAAGCTTGGCAGGCCCTTTCCATGAAAGTGATTCTCGCCAGTCTCTGCTTAGGGCTACATCAACAGCAAACAAACCATAGAGATAGAACTTGAAACTGCTTTATTGTGTCAAGTTTCAAGGAGCTAGCACAAACCGTGTTTGATTTAGAGTTCCAAATACATGTATCCCTATAGGAGAAAACAGAGTGAAACCTCAAAAATGAAACCGGTTACTGCCAACAAACGGTTTAACCTAGATACTAGAAATTGAATTTGGCGAGCCAAGTGGGATTGGTGTACTGATCATAACTGAAAGTATCAACAAGATTGGGTGAAACAGTGTTTGCTGAGATTTCAGGCAACTCGTAGTTTTTTTGGAGCTTGGCAGGCCCTTTCCATAAAGGGATTCTCGCCAGTCTCTGCTTAGGGCTACATAACAGCAAAGAAACCATAGAGATAGAACTTGAAACTGCTTTATTGTGTCAAGTTTCAAAGAGCTAGCACAAACCGTGTTTGATTTACAGTTCCAAATACATGTATCCCTATAGGAGAAAACAGAGTGAATCCTCAAATGAAAACGGTTAATGCCAACGAACGGTTTAACTGGAAAAACGAAATTTGGCGAGGCAAGTGGGCTTGTGTACTGATCATTACCTGAAAGTATCATCAAGATTGGGTGAAAAAGTGTTTGCTGAGATTTCAGGCAACTTGTAGTTTTTGGAAGCTTGGCAGGCCCTTTCCATGAAAGTGATTCTCGCCAGTCTCTGCTTAGGGCTACATCAACAGCAAACAAACATAGAGATAGAACCTGAAACAGCTTTACTGTGTCAAGTTTCAAAGAGCTAGCACAAACCGTGTTTGATTTAGAGTTCCAAATACATGTACCCTATAGGAGAAAACAGAGTGAAACCTCAAAATGAAACCGGTTACTACCACGAACGGTTTAACTAGAAGAACGAAATTTGGCGAGCCAAGTGGGCTTGGTGTACTGATCATTACCTGAAAATATCATCAAGATTGGGTTGAAAAAGTGTTTGCTGAGATTTCAGGCAACTCGTAGTTTTTGGAAGCTTGGCAGGCCCTTTCCATGAAAGTGATTCTCGCCAGTCTCTGCTTAGGGCTACATCAACAGCAATCAAAACATGAGATAGAACTTGAAACTGCTTTATTGTGTCAAGTTTCAAAGAGCTAGCACAAACCCTGTTTGATTTAGAGTTCCAAATACATGTATCTCTATAGGAGAAAACAGAGTGAAACCTCAAAATGAAACGGGTTACTGCCAACGAACGGTTTAACTAGAAAAACGAAATTTGGCGAGCCAAGTGGGATTGTGTACTGATCATAACCTGTAAGTATCATCAAGATTGGTTGAAACAGTGTTTGCTGAGATTACAGGCAACTCGTAGTTTTTTGGAAGCTTGCAGGCTCTTTCTATGAAAGTGATTCTCGCCAGTCTCTGCTTAGGGCCACATCAACAACAAACAAACCATAGAGATAGATCCTGAAACTGCATTATTTTGTCAAGTTTCAAAGAGCTAGCACAAACCGTGTTTGATTTAGAGTCCAAATACATGTATCCCTATAGGAGAAACCAGAGTGAAACCTCAAAATGAAATCTGTTACTGCCAACGAATGGTTTAACCTAGAAGAACGAAATTTGGCGAGCCAAGTGGGATTGGTGTACTGATCATTACCTGAAAGTATCATCAAGATTGGGTGAAAAAGTGTTTGCTGAGATTTCAGGCAACTCGTAGTTTTTTGGAAGCTTGGCAGGCCCTTTCCATGAAAGTGATTCTCGCCAGTCTCTGCTTAGGGCTACATCAACAGCAAACAAACCATAGAGATAGAACTTGAAACTGCTTTATTGTGTCAAGTTTCAAAGAGCTAGCACAAACCGTGTTTGATTTAGAGTTCCAAATACATGTATCCCTATAGGAGAAAGCAGAGTGAAACCTCAAAATGAAACGGGTTACTGCCAACGAACGGTTTAACCTAGAAGAACGAAATTTGGCGAGCCAAGTGGGCTTGGTGTACTGATCATTACCTGAAAGTATCATCAAGATTGGGTGAAAAAGTGTTTGCTGAGATTTCAGGCAACTTGTAGTTTTCTGGAAGCTTGGCAGGCCCTTTCCATGTAAGTGATTCTCGCCAGTCTCTGCTTAGGGCTACATCAACAGCAAACAAACCATAGAGATAGAACTTGAAACTGCTTTATTGTGTCAAGTTTCAAGGAGCTAGCACAAACCATGTTTGATTTAGAGTTCCAAATACATGTATCCCTATAGGAGAAATCAGAGTGAAACCTCAAAATGAAACGGGTTACTGCCAACGAACGGTTTAACGTAGAAAAACGAAATTTGGCGAGCCAATTGGGATTGGTGTACTGATCATAACCTGAAAGTATCAACAAGATTGGGTGAAACAGTGTTTGCTGAGATTTCAGGCAACTCGTAGTTTTTTTAGAAGCTTGTCAGGCCCTTTCCATGAAAGTGATTCTCGCCAGTCTCTGCATAGGGCCACATCAACAGCAAACAAACCATAGAGATAGATCCTGAAACTGCTTTATTTTGTCAAGTTTCAAAGAGCTAGCACAAACCGTGTTTGATTTAGAGTTCCAAATACATGTATCCCTATAGGAGAAAACAGAGTGAAACCTCAAAATGAAACCGGTTACTGCCAACGAACGGTTTAACCTAGAAGAAGGAAGTTTGGCGAGCCAAGTGGGATTGTTGTACTGATCATTACCTGAAAGTATCATCAAGATTGGGTGAAAAAGTGTTTGCTGAGATTTCAGGCAACTCGTACTTTTTTGGAAGCTTGGCAGGCCCTTTCCATGAAAGTGATTCTCGCCAGTCTCTGCTTAGGGCTACATCAACAGCAAACAAAACATAGAGATAGAACCTGAAACTGCTTTATTGTGTCAAGTTTCAAAGAGCTAGCACAAACCGTGTTTGATTTAGAGTTCCAAATACATGTATCCCTATAGGAGAAAACAGAGTGAAACCTCAAAATGAAACCTGTTACTGCGAACGAACGGTTTAACCTAGAAGAACGAAATTTGGCGAGCCAAGTGGGCTTGTTGTACTGATCATAACCTGAAAGTATCATCAAGATTGGGTGAAAAACTGTTTGCTGAGATTTCTGGCAACTCGTAGTTTTTTGGAAGCTTGGCAGGCCCTTTCCATGAAAGTGATTCTCGCCAGTCTCTGCTTAGGGTTACATCAACAGGAAACAAACCATAGAGATAGAACTTGAAACTGCTTTATTGTGTCAAGTTTCAAAGAGCTAGCACAAACCGTGTTTGATTTAGAGTTCCAAATACATGTATCCCTATAGGAGAAAACAGAGTGAAACCTCAAAATGAAACCGGTTACTGCCAACGAACGGTTTAACCTAGAAGAACGAAATTTGGCGAGCCAAGTGGGATTGCTGTACTGATCATTACCTGAAAGTATCATCAAGATTGGGTGAAAAAGTGTTTGCTGAGATTTCAGGCAACTTGTAGTTTTCTGGAAGCTTGGCAGGCCCTTTCCATGAAAGTGATTCTCGCCAGTCTCTGCTTAGGGCTACATCAACAGCAAACAAACCATAGAGATAGAACTTGAAACTGCTTTATTGTGTCAAGTTTCAAGGAGCTAGCACAAACCGTGTTTGATTTAGAGTTCCAAATACATGTATCCCTATAGGAGAAAACAGAGTGAAACCTCAAAATGAAACCGGTTACTGCCAACAAACGGTTTAACCTAGAAAAATGAAATTTGGCGAGCCAAGTGGGATTGGTGTACTGATCATAACCTGAAAGTATCAACAAGATTGGGTGAAACAGTGTTTGCTGAGATTTCAGGCAACTCGTAGTTTTTTTGGAAGCTTGGCAGGCCCTTTCCATAAAGGGATTCTCGCCAGTCTCTGCTTAGGGCTACATCAACAGCAAAGAAACCATAGAGATAGAACTTGAAACTGCTTTATTGTGTCAAGTTTCAAAGAGCTAGCACAAACCGTGTTTGATTTACAGTTCCAAATACATGTATCCCTATAGGAGAAAACAGAGTGAATCCTCAAAATGAAAACGGTTACTGCCAACGAACGGTTTAACCTGGAAAAACGAAATTTGGCGAGGCAAGTGGGCTTGGTGTACTGATCATTACCTGAAAGTATCATCAAGATTGGGTGAAAAAGTGTTTGCTGAGATTTCAGGCAACTTGTAGTTTTTGGAAGCTTGGCAGGCCCTTTCCATGAAAGTGATTCTCGCCAGTCTCTGCTTAGGGCTACATCAACAGCAAACAAAACATAGAGATAGAACCTGAAACAGCTTTACTGTGTCAAGTTTCAAAGAGCTAGCACAAACCGTGTTTGATTTAGAGTTCCAAATACATGTACCCTGTAGGAGAAAACAGAGTGAAACCTCAAAATGAAACCGGTTACTACCAACGAACGGTTTAACCTAGAAGAACGAAATTTGGCGAGCCAAGTGGGCTTGGTGTACTGATCATTACCTGAAAATATCATCAAGATTGGGTGAAAAAGTGTTTGCTGAGATTTCAGGCAACTTGTAGTTTTTGGAAGCTTGGCAGGCCCTTTCCATGAAAGTGATTCTCGCCAGTCTCTGCTTAGGGCTACATCAACAGCAATCAAAACATAGAGACAGAACTTGAAACTGCTTTATTGTGTCAAGTTTCAAAGAGCTAGCACAAACCGTGTTTGATTTAGAGTTCCAAATACATGTATCTCTATAGGAGAAAACAGAGTGAAACCTCAAAATGAAACGGGTTACTGCCAACGAACGGTTTAACCTAGAAAAACGAAATTTGGCGAGCCAAGTGGGATTGGTGTACTGATCATAACCTGTAAGTATCATCAAGATTGGTTGAAACAGTGTTTGCTGAGATTACAGGCAACTCGTAGTTTTTTGGAAGCTTGGCAGGCTCTTTCTATGAAAGTGATTCTCGCCAGTCTCTGCTTAGGGCCACATCAACAACAAACAAACCATAGAGATAGATCCTGAAACTGCATTATTTTGTCAAGTTTCAAAGAGCTAGCACAAACCGTGTTTGATTTAGAGTCCAAATACATGTATCCCTATAGGAGAAAACAGAGTGAAACCTCAAAATGAAATCTGTTACTGCCAACGAATGGTTTAACCTAGAAGAACGAAATTTGGCGAGCCAAGTGGGATTGGTGTACTGATCATTACCTGAAAGTATCATCAAGATTGGGTGAAAAAGTGTTTGCTGAGATTTCAGGCAACTCGTACTTTTTTGGAAGCTTGGCAGGCCCTTTCCATGAAAGTGATTCTCGCCAGTCTCTGCTTAGGGGTACATCAACAGCAAACAAACCATAGAGATAGAACTTGAAACTGCTTTATTGTGTCAAGTTTCAAAGAGCTAGCACAAACCGTGTTTGAGTTAGAGTTCCAAATACATGTATCCCTATAGGAGAAAACAGAGTGAAACCTCAAAATGAAACCGGTTACTGCCAAAGAACGGTTTCACATAGAAGAACGAAATTTGGCGAGCCAAGTGGGATTCGTGTACTGATCATTACCTGAAAGTATCATCAAGATTGGGTGAAAAAGTGTTTGCTGAGATTTCAGGCAACTCGTAGTTTTTTGGAAGCTTGGCAGGCCCTTTCCATGAAAGTGATTCTCGCCAGTCTCTGCTTACGGCTACAACAACAGCAAACAAACCATAGAGATAGAACTTGAAACTGCTTTATTGTGTCAAGTTTCAAAGAGCTAGCACAAACCGTGTTTGATTTAGAGTTCCAAATACATGTATCCCTATAGGAGAAAACAGAGTGAATCCTCAAAATGAAAACGGTTACTGCCAACGAACGGTTTAACCTAGAAAAACGAAATTTGGCGAGGCAAGTGGGCTTGGTGTACTGATCATTACCAGAAAGTATCATCAAGATTGGGTGAAAAAGTGTTTGCTGAGATTTCAGGCAACTCGTAGTTTTTTGGAAGCTTGGCAGGCCCTTTCCATTAAAGTGATTCTCGCCAGTCTCTGCTTAGGGCTACATCAACAGCAAACAAAACATAGAGATAGAACTTGAAACTGCTTTATTGTGTCAAGTTTCAAAGAGCTAGCACAAACCGTGTTTGATTTAGAGTTCCAAATACATGTATCCCTATAGGAGAAAACAGAGTGAAACCTCAAAATGAAAACGGTTACTGCCAAGGAACGGTTTAACCTAGAAGAACGAAATTTGGCGAGGCAAGTGGGCTTGGTGTACTGATCATTACCTGAAAGTATCATCAAGATTGGGTGAAAAAGTGTTTGCTGAGATTTCAGGCAACTCATAGTTTTTTGGAAGGTTTGCAGGCCCTTTCCATGAAAGTGATTCTCGCCAGTCTCTGCTTAGGGCTACATCAACAGCAAACAAACCATAGAGATAGAACTTGAAACTGCTTTATTGTGTCAAGTTTCAAAGAGCTAGCACAAACCGTGTTTGATTAAGAGTTCCAAATACATGTATTCCTATAGGAGAAAACAGAGTGAAACCTCAAAATGAAACCGGTTACTGCCAACGAACGGTTTAACCTAGAAGAAGGAAGTTTGGCGAGACAAGTGGGATTGGTGTACTGATCATTACCTGAAAGTATCATCAAGATTGGGTGAAAAAGTGTTTGCTGAGATTTCAGGCAACTCGTAGTTTTTTGGAAGCTTGGCCGGCCCTTTCCATGAAAGTGATTCTCACCAGTCTCTGCTTAGGGCTACATCAACAGCAAACAAATCATAGAGAGAGAAGTTGAAACTGCTTTATTGTGTCACGTTTCAAAGAGCTAGCACAAACCGTGTTTGATTTAGAGTTCCAAATACATGTACCCTATAGGAGAAAACAGAGTGAAACCTCAATATGAAACCGCTTACTACCAACGAACGGTTTAACATAGAAGAACGAAATTTGGCGAGCCAAGTGGGATTGATGTACTGATCATTACCTGAAAGTATCATCAAGAGTGGGTGAAAAAGTGTTTGCTGAGATTTCAGGCAACTCGTACTTTTTTGGAAGCTTGGGAGGCCCTTTTCATGAAAGTGATTCTCTCCAGTCTCTGCTTAGAGCTACATCAACAGCAAATAAAACATAGAGATAGAACCTAAGACTGCTTTATTCTGTCAAGTTTCAAAGAGCTAGCACAAACCGTGTTTGATTTAGAGTTCCAAATACATGTATCCCTATAGGAGAAAACAGAGTGTATCCTCAAAATGAAAACGGTTACTGCCAACGAACGGTTTAACCTAGAAAAACGAAATTTGGCGAGGCAAGTGGGCTTGGTGTACTGATCATTACCTGAAAGTATCATCAAGATTGGGTGAAAAAGTGTTTGCTGAGATTTCAGGCAACTCGTAGTTTTTTGGAAGCTTGGCAGGCCCTTTCCATGAAAGTGATTCTCGCCAGTCTCTGCTTAGGGCTACATCAACAGCAAACAAAACATAGAGATAGAACCTGAAACTGCTTTATTGTGTCAAGTTTCAAAGAGCTAGCACAAACCGTGTTTGATTTAGAGTTCCAAATACATGTATCCCTATAGGAGAAAACAGAGTGAAACCTCAAAATGAAACCTGTTACTGCCAACGAACGGTTTAACCTAGAAGAACGAAATTTGGCAAGCCAAGTGGGCTTGGGGTACTGATCATTACCTGAAAGTATCATCAAGATTGGGTGAAAAAGTTTTGGCTGAGATTTCAGGCAACTCGTGGTGTTTTTGAAAGCTTGGCAGGCCCTTTCCATGAAAGTGATTCTCGCCAGTCTCTGCTTAGGGGTACATCAACAGCAAACAAACCATAGAGATAGAACTTGAAACTGCTTTATTGTGTCAAGTTTCAAAGAGCTAGCACAAACCGTGTTTGAGTTAGAGTTCCAAATACATGTATCTCTATAGGAGAAAACAGAGTGAAACCTCAAAATGAAACCGGTTACTGCCAAAGAACGGTTTCACCTAGAAGAACGAAATTTGGCGAGCCACGTGGGATTGGTGTACTGATCATTACCTGAAAGTATCATCAAGATTGGATGAAAAAGTGTTTGCTGAGATTTCAGTCAACTCGTAGTTTTTTGGAAGCTTGGCAGGCCCTTTCCATGAAAGTGATTCTCGCCAGTCTCTGCTTAGGGCTACACCAACAGCAAACAAACCATAGAGATAGAACCTGAAACTAATTTACTGTGTCAAATTTCAAAGAGCTAGCACAAACCGTGTTTGATTTAGAGTTCCAAATACATGTATCCCTATATGAGAAAACAGAGTGAAACCTCAATATGAAACCGGTTACTGCCAACGAACGGTTTAACCTAGAAGAAGGAAATTTGGCGAGCCAAGTGGTGGGCTTGGTGTACTGATCATTACCAGAAAGTATCATCAAGATTGGGTGAAAAAGTGTTTGCTGAGATTTCAGGCAACTCGTAGTTTTTTGGAAGCTTGGCAGGCCCTTTTTATGAAAGTGATTCTCGCCAGTCTCTGCTTAGGGCTACATCAACAGCAAACAAACCATACACATAGAACTTGAAACTGCTTTATTGTGTCAAGTTTCAAAGAGCTAGCACAAACCGTGTTTGATTTAGAGTTCCAAATACATGTATCCCTATAGGAGAAAACAGAGTGAAACCTCAAAATGAAAACGGTTACTGCCAAGGAACGGTTTAACATAGAAGAACGAAATTTGGCGAGGCAAGTGGGCTTGGTGTACTGATCATTACCTGAAAGTATCATCAAGATTGGGTGAAAAAGTGTTTGCTGAGATTTCAGGCAACTCATAGTTTTTTGGAAGGTTTGCAGGCCCTTTCCATGAAAGTGATTCTCGCCAGTCTCTGCTTAGGGCTACATCAACAGCAAACGAACCATAGAGATAGAACCTGAAACTGCTTTATTGTGTCAAGTTTCAAAGAGCTAGCACAAACCGTGTTTGATTAAGAGTTCCAAATACATGTATTCCTATAGGAGAAAACAGAGTGAAACCTCAAAATGAAACCGGTTACTACCAACGAACGGTTTAACCTAGAAGAAGGAAATTTGGCGAGCCAAGTGGGATTGGTGTACTGATCATTACCTGAAAGTATCATCAAGATTGGGTAAAAAAAGTGTTGGCTGAGATTTCAGGCAACTCGTGGTTTTTTGAAAGCTTGGCAGGCCCTTTCCATGAAAGTGATTCTCGCCAGTCTCTGCTTAGGGGTACATCAAACAGCAAAACAAACCATAGAGATAGAACTTGAAAGTGCTTTATTGTGTCAAGTTTCAAAGAGCTAGCACAAACCGTGTTTGAGTTAGAGTTCCAAATACATGTATCCCTATAGGAGAAAACAGAGTGAAACCTCAAAATGAAACCCGTTACTGCCAAAGAACGGTTTTCACCTAGAAGAACGAAATTTGGCGAGCCAAGTGGGATTCCTGTACTGATCATTACCTGAAAGTATCATCAAGATTGGGTGAAAAAGTGTTTTGCTGAGATTTCAGGCAACTCGTAGTTTTTTTGGAAGCTTGGCAGGCCCTTTCCATGAAAGTGATTTCTCGCCAGTCTCTGCTTACGGCTACATCAACAGCAAACAAACCATAGAGATAGAACTTGAAACTGCTTTATTGTGTCAAGTTTCAAAGAGCTAGCACAAACCGTGTTTGATTTAGAGTTTCAAATACATGTATCCCTATAGGAGAAAACAGAGTGAATCCTCAAAATGAAAACCGGTTTACTGCCAACGAACGGTTTAACCTAGAAAAACGAAATTTGGCGAGGCAAGTGGGCTTGGTGTACTGATCATTACCTGAAAGTATCATCAAAATTGGGTGAAAAAGTGTTTGCTGAGATTTCAGGCAACTCGTAGTTTTTTGGAAGCTTGGCAGGCCCTTTCCATGAAAGTGATTCTCGCCAGTCTCTGCTTAGGGCTACATCAATAGCAAACAAAACATAGAGATAGAACTTGAAACTGCTTTATTGTGTCAAGTTTCAAAGAGCTAGCACAAACCGTGTTTGATTTAGAGTTCCAAATACATGTATCCCTATAGGAGAAAACAGAGTGAAACCTCAAAATGAAAACGGTTACTGCCAAGGAACGGTTTAACCTAGAAGAACGAAATTTGGCGAGGCAAGTGGGCTTGGTGTACTGATCATTACCTGAAAGTATCATCAAGATTGGGTGAAAAAGTGTTTGCTGAGATTTCAGGCAACTCATAGTTTTTTGGAAGGTTTGCAGGCCCTTTCCATGAAAGTGATTCTCGCCAGTCTCTGCTTAGGGCTACATCAACAGCAAACGAACCATAGAGATAGAACCTGAAACTGCTTTATTGTGTCAAGTTTCAAAGAGCTAGCACAAACCGTGTTTGATTAAGAGTTCCAAATACATGTATTCCTATAGGAGAAAAACAGAGTGAAACCTCAAAATGAAACCTGTTACTGCCAACGAACGGTTTAACCTAGAAGAAGGAAATTTGGCGAGCCAATTGGGATTGGTGTACTGATCATTACCTGAAAGTATCATCAAGATTGGGTGAAAAAGTGTTTGCTGAGATTTCAGGCAACTCGTAGTTTTTTGGAAGCTTGGCAGGCCCTTTCCATGAAAGTGATTCTCGCCAGTCTCTGCTTAGGGCTACATCGACAGCAAAAAAACATAGAGATAGAACTTGAAACTGCTTTATTGTGTCAAGTTTCAAAGAGCTAGCACAAACCGTGTTTGATTTAGAGTTCCAAATACATGTATCCCTATAGGAGAAAACAGAGTGAAACCTCAAAATGAAACCGGTTACTGCCAACGAACTGTTTAACCTAGAAGAAGGAAGTTTGGCGAGCCAAGTGGGATTGGTGTACTGATCATTACCTGAAAGAATCATCAAGATTGGGTGAAAAAGTGTTTGCTGAGATTTCAGGCAACTCGTACTTTTTTGGAAGCTTGGCAGGCCCTTTCCATGAAAGTGATTCTCGCCAGTATCTGCTTAGGGCTACATCAACAGCAAACAAAACATAGAGATAGAACCTGAAACTGCTTTATTGTGTCAAGTTTCAAAGAGCTAGCACAAACCGTGTTTGATTTAGAGTTCCAAATACATGTATCCCTATAGGAGAAAACAGAGTGAAACCTCAAAATGAAACCTGTTTACTGCCAAGGAACGGTTTAACCTAGAAGAACGAAATTTGGCGAGCCAAGTGGGCTTGTTGTACTGATCATAACCTGAAAGTATCATCAAGATTGGGTGAAAAACTGTTTGCTGAGATTTCAGGCAACTCGTAGTTTTTTGGAAGCTTGGCAGGCCCTTTCCATGAAAGTGATTCTCGCCAGTCTGTGCTTAGGGTTACATCAACAGCAAACAAACCATAGAGATAGAACTTGAAACTGCTTTATTGTGTCAAGTTTCAAAGAGCTAGCACAAACCGTGTTTGATTTAGAGTTCCAAATACATGTACCCCTATAGGAGAAAACAGAGTCAAACCTCAAAATGAAACCGGTTACTGCCAACGAACGGTTTAACCTAGAAGAATGAAATTTGGCGAGCCAAGTGGGATTGGTGTACTGATCATTACCTGAAAGTATCATCAAGATTGGGTGAAAAAGTGTTTGCTGAGATTTTCAGGCAACTTGTAGTTTTCTGGAAGCTTGGCAGGCCCTTTCCATGAAAGTGATTCTCGCCAGTCTCTGCTTAGGGCTACATTAACAGCAAACAAACCATAGAGATAGAACTTGAAAACTGCTTTATTGTGTCAAGTTTCAAGGAGCTAGCACAAACCGTGTTTGATTTAGAGTTCCAAATACATGTATCCCTATAGGAGAAAACAGAGTGAAACCTCAAAATGAAACCGGTTACTGCCAACAAACGGTTTAACCTAGAAAAATGAAATTTGGCGAGCCAAGTGGGATTGGTGTACTGATCATAATCTGAAAGTATCAACAAGATTGGGTGAAACAGTGTTTGCTGAGATTTCAGGCAACTCGTAGTTTTTTTGGAAGCTTGGCAGGCCCTTTCCATAAAGGGATTCTCGCCAGTCTCTGCTTACGGCTACATCAACAGCAAAACAAACCATAGAGATAGAACTTGAAACTGCTTTATTGTGTCAAGTTTCAAAGAGCTAACACAAACCGTGTTTTGATTTAGAGTTCCAAATACATGTATCCCTATAGGAGAAAACAGAGTGAATCCTCAAAATGAAAACGGTTACTGCCAACGAACGGTTTTAACCTAGAAAAACGAAATTTGGCGAGGCAAGTGGGCTTGGTGTACTGATCATTACCTGAAAGTATCATCAAGATTGGGTGAAAAAGTGTTTGCTGAGATTTCAGGCAACTTGTAGTTTTTGGAAGCTTGGCAGGCCCTTTCCATGAAAGTGATTCTCGCCTGTCTCTGCTTAGGGCTACATCAACAGCAAACAAAACATAGAGATAGAACCTGAAACTTCTTTATTGTGTCAAGTTTCAAAGAGCTAGCACAAACCGTGTTTGATTTAGAGTTCCAAATACATGTATCCCTATAGGAGAAAACAGAGTGAAACCTCAAAATGAAACCTGTTACTGCCAACGAACGGTTTAACCTAGAAGAACGAAATTTGGCGAGCCAAGTGGGCTTGGTGTACTGATCATTACCTGAAAGTATCATCAAGATTGGGTGAAAAAGTGTTGGCTGAGATTTCAGGCAACTCGTGGTTTTTTTGAAAGCTTGGCAGGCCCTTTCCATGAAAGTGATTCTCGCCAGTCTCTGCTTAGGGCTACATCAACAGCAAACAAACCATAGAGATAGAACTTGAAACTGCTTTATTGTGTCAAGTTTCAAAGAGCTAGCACAAACCGTGTTTGAGTTAGAGTTCCAAATACATGTATCCCTATAGGAGAAAACAGAGTGAAACCTCAAAATGAAACGGGTTACTGCCAACGAACGGTTTAATCTAGAAAAACGAAATTTGGCGAGCCAAGTGGGATTCGTGTACTGATCATTACCTGAAAGTATCATCAAGATTGGTTGAAAAAGTGTTTGCTGAGATTTCAGGCAACTTGTACTTTTTCTGGAAGCTTGGCAGGCCCTTTCCATGAAAGTGATTCTCGCCAGTCTCTGCTTAGGGCTACATCAACAGCAAACAAAAACATAGAGACAGGACTTGAAACTGCTTTATTGTGTCAAGTTTCAAGGAGCTAGCACAAACCGTGTTTGATTTAGAGTTCCAAATAAATGTATCCCTATAGGAGAAACCAGAGTGAAACCTCAAAATGAAACGGGTTACTGCCAACGAACGGTTTTAACGTAGAAAAAACGAAATTTGGCGAGCCAAGTGGGATTGGTGTACTGATCATAACCTGAAAGTATCAACAAGATTGGGTGAAACAGTGTTTGCTGAGATTTCAGGCAACTCGTAGTTTTTTTTAGAAGCTTGTCAGGCCCTTTCCATGAAAGTGATTCTCGCCAGTCTCTGCTTAGGGCTACATCAACAGCAAACAAAACATAGAGATAGAACCTGAAAACTGCTTTATTGTGTCAAGTTTCAAAGAGCTAGCACAAACCGTGTTTGATTTAGAGTTCCAAATACATGTATCCCTATAGGAGAAAACAGAGTGAATCCTCAAAATGAAAACGGTTACTGCCATCGAACGGTTTTAACCTAGATAAACGAAATTTGGCGAGGCAAGTGGGCTTGGTGTACTGATCATTACCTGAAAGTATCATCAAGATTGGGTGAAAAAGTGTTTGCTGAGATTTCAGGCAACTTGTAGTTTTTGGAAGATTGGCAGGCCCTTTCCATGAAAGTGATTCTCGCCAGTCTCTGCTTAGGGCTACATCAACAGCAAACAAAACATAGAGATAGAACCTGAAAACAGCTTTACTGTGTCAAGTTTCAAAGAGCTAGCACAAACCGTGTTTGATTTAGAGTTCCAAATACATGTACCCTATAGGAGAAAACAGAGTGAAACCTCAAAATGAAACCGGTTACTGCCAACGAACGGTTTAACCTAGAAGAATGAAATTTGGCGAGCCAAGTGGGCTTGGTGTACTGATCATTACCTGAAAATATCATCAAGATTGGGTGAAAAAGTGTTTTGCTGAGATTTCAGGCAACTCGTAGTTTTTTGGAAGCTTGGCAGGCCCTTTCCATGAAAGTGATTCTCGCCAGTCTCTGCTTAGGGCTACATCAACAGCAAACAAAACCATAGAGATAGAACTTGAAACTGCTTTATTGTGTCAAGTTTCAAGGAGCTAGCACAAACCGTGTTTGATTTAGAGTTCCAAATACATGTATCCCTATAGGAGAAAACAGAGTGAAACCTCAAAATGAAACGGGTTACTGCCAACGAACGGTTTAACGTAGAAAAACGAAATTTGGCGAGCCAAGTGGGATTGGTGTACTGATCATAACCTGAAAGTATCATCAAGATTGGGTGAAACAGTGTTTGCTGAGATTTCAGGCAACTCGTAGTTTTTGGAAGCTTGGCAGGCCCTTTCTATGAAAGTGATTCACGCCAGTCTCTGCTTAGGGCCACATCAACAACAAAACAAACCATAGAGATAGATCCTGAAACTGCATTATTTTGTCAAGTTTCAAAGAGCTAGCACAAACCGTGTTTGATTTAGAGTCCAAATACATGTATCCCTATAGGAGAAAACAGAGTGAAACCTCAAAATGAAATCTGTTACTTCCAACGAATGGTTTAACCTAGAAGAACGAAATTTGGCGAGCCAAGTGGGCTTGGTGTACTGATCATTACCTGAAAGTATCATCAAGATTGGGTGAAAAAGTGTTTGCTGAGATTTCAGGCAACTCGTAGTTTTTTGGAAGCTTGGCAGGCCCTTTCCATGAAAGTGATTCTCGCCAGTCTCTGCTTAGGGCTACATCAACAGCAAACAAACCATAGAGATAGAACTTGAAACTGCTTTATTGTGTCAAGTTTCAAAGAGCTAGCACAAACCGTGTTTGATTTAGAGTTCCAAATACATGTATCCCTATAGGAGAAAACAGAGTGAAACCTCAAAATGAAACCTGTTACTGCGAACGAACGGTTTAACCTAGAAGAACGAAATTTGGCGAGCCAAGTGGGCTTGTTTGTACTGATCATAACCTGAAAGTATCATCAAGATTGGGTGAAAAACTGTTTGCTGAGATTTCAGGCAACTCGTAGTTTTTTGGAAGCTTGGCAGGCCCTTTCAATGAAAGTGATTCTCGCCAGTCCTCTGCTTAGGGCTACATCAACAGCAAACAAACCATAGAGATAGAACTTGAAAACTGCTTTATTGTGTCAAGTTTCAAAGAGCTAGCACAAACCGTGTTTGATTTAGAGTTCCAAATACATGTATCCCTATAGGAGAAAACAGAGTGAAACCTCAAAATGAAACCTGTTACTGGCAACGAACGGTTTAACCTAGAAGAACGAAATTTGGCGAGCCAAGTGGGCTTGGTGTACTGATCATTACCTGAAAGTATCATCAAGATTGGGTGAAAAAGTGTTGGCTGAGATTTCAGGCAACTCGTGGTTTTTTGAAAGCTTGGCAGGCCCTTTCCATGAAAGTGATTCTCGCCAGTCCTCTGCTTAGGGCTACATCAACAGCAAACAAACCATAGAGATAGAACTTGAAACTGCTTTATTGTGTCAAGTTTCAAAGAGCTAGCACAAACCGTGTTTGAGTTAGAGTTCCAAATACATGTATCCCTATAGGAGAAAACAGAGTGAAACCTCAAAATGAAACGGGTTACTGCCAACGAACGGTTTTACCCTAGAAAAATGAAATTTGGCGAGCCAAGTGGGATTCGTGTACTGATCATTACCTGAAAGTATCATCAAGATTGGTTGAAAAAGTGTTTGCTGAGATTTCAGGCAACTTGTACTTTTCTGGAAGCTTGGCAGGCCCTTTCCATGAAAGTGATTCTCGCCAGTCTCTGCTTAGGGCTACATCAACAGCAAACAAAACATAGAGATAGGACTTGAAACTGCTTTATTGTGTCAAGTTTCAAGGAGCTAGCACAAACCGTGTTTGATTTAGAGTTCCAAATACATGTATCCCTATAGGAGAAACCAGAGTGAAACCTCAAAATGAAACGGGTTACTGCCAACGAACAGTTTAACGTAGAAAAACGAAATTTGGCGAGCCAAGTGGGATTGGTGTACTGATCATAACCTGAAAGTATCAACAAGATTGGGTGAAAACAGTGTTTGCTGAGATTTTCAGGCAACTCGTAGTTTTTTTTAGAAGCTTGTCAGGCCCTTTCCATGAAAGTGATTCTCGCCAGTCTCTGCATAGGGCCACATCAACAGCAAACAAACCATAGAGATAGATCCTGAAACTTCTTTATTTTGTCAAGTTTTCAAAGAGCTAGCACAAACCGTGTTTGATTTAGAGTTCCAAATACATGTATCCCTATAGGAGAAAACAGAGTGAAACCTCAAAATGAAACCGGTTA